>NC_057406.1:40229981-40478046 GCF_019320065.1 Cervus canadensis | reverse complement strand
TCTTTCATCAGTGTTTTATAGTTTTCTATGTATAGGTCTTTTGTTTCTTTAGGTAGATATACTCCTAAGTATTTTATTCTTTTTGTTGCAATGGTGAATGGTATTGTTTCCTTAATTTCTCTTTCTGTTTTTTCATTGTTAGTATATAGGAATGCAAGGGATTTCTGTGTGTTAATTTTATATCCTGCAACTTTCTATATTCATTGATTAGCTCTAGTAATTTTCTGGAAGAGTCTTTAGGGTTTTCTATGTAGAGGATCATGTCATCTGCAAACAGTGAGAGTTTCACTTCTTCTTTTCCTATCTGGATTCCTTTTACTTCTTTTTCTTCTCTGATTGCTGTGGCCAAAACTTCCAACACTATGTTGAACAGTAGTGGTGAGAGTGGGCACCCTTGTCTTGTTCCTGATTTCAGACCCCTAGAGCTTTTAACTCACATACTTGTTCATACTGAACCTCTCCAACAATTTGTCAATTGCAATTCAGGTTTCCTGTCTGGGTATTCTTTCCCATGATGCTTTTACTTTTTAGTCTCTTCTCTGCAAGGCCTGGATTCCATGTATATGCCAGTCTGTCTCTACAGTCTTGGGGGAAGCAGCTTGCCCTGTGCCCTCTCCTCTCACAGATCCAAGAAGAGTTTACTTTTCAGTCTGTTCAGCACTTTACTTGTTGTTACAAGTGTTGCACTTCTAACCCCCTTACATGTAGAACCCAGAAACCAGAAACCTTCACTATTTTTTTCACTTAACAAAGAGTTAGACTAATTTGGACAAGGAGGACAAAGGGTTTTTTTTTTTAATTTTATTAATGACCATTGATACAAATAGTTATACAAGCTATTACACAATTTAATTCAAATTAAGCCACTTGCTTCTAAGAAATACAGAGTATATAATTCTACTCAACAAGTAAGTCAAAGCAAAATATACTCCAAAGAGAAAGGAGTGAGAGTGGAAGAAAAGAAGTGTTGAAAAGGGACACTGACAGACTAGGAAAGAATGAGAAATGAAGGGCTAACAGAAGAGACAGAGATAAAGGGTGAATCCCACATACACATACACATACCTAAACACAAGCTGCAGAGACATAAAGAGCCTATATGCAAAGAGAACTAACTACAAGTGTGGATTGTAGCATCGTCTACTTATGTCTTGTTTATCTTTCAAGTCATAGCTGCTGTTTTGGTTTTGTTTACAAATCTAACTTCTCACTTATTCAACTAAAAAGTTATTGGACATCTTCTTTGTACCCATCACTATGTTAGGAGTAAGAGGTGACCCTGATCTTAGAAGATTTAAAATTTGGCAAAAGATAGGCATGGTTTTTTAGAATTTAAATCACACCACTTTCAACACACACACGTAGAACTGACCTGAGGTGATGGATATGTTAATTAGCTTGATTGTTGTAATCATTTAAAAATAGATCATATGAATCTGTGAAAACATGAATCTGTACACCTTAAATGAATACAATTTTATTTGTTGTTCAGTCACTCAGTTGTGTCCAACTCTTTGCAACACCATGGACTGCAGCACACCAGGCTTCCCTGTCCTTCACTGTCTCCCAGACCCTGCTCAAACTCATGTCCACTGAGTCAGAGATGCCATCAAACCATCTCATCCTCTGTCAGTCTCTTCTCCTCTTGCCATAAATCTTTCCCAGCATAGGGTCTTTTCTAACGAGTCAGCTCTTCACATCAGGTGGCCAAAGTATTAGATCTTCAGCTTTAGTGTCAGTCCTTCCAATGAATAGTCAGGACTGATTTCCTTTAGGATGAACTGGTTTGATCTCCTTGCAGTCCGAGGGACTCTCAAGAGTCTTCTCCAACACCACAGTTCAAAAATATCAATTCTGCAGTGCTGAAATTTCTTTATGGTTCAACTCGAATCCATAATGACTACTGGAGAAACCGTAGCTTTGATTATATGGATCTTTGTTGGCAAGGTGACATCTCTGCTTTTTATTTTTAATTTTTTTCATTTATTTTTATTAGTTGGAGGCTAATTATTTTATATATTGTAGTGGTTTTTGCCATACATTGACATGAATCAGTCATGGATTTACATGTGTTCCCTATCTTGAACCTCCCTCCCACCTCCCTCCCCATCCCATCCCTCTGGGTCATCCCAGTGCACCAGCCCCGAGCACTTGTCTCATGCATCCAACCTGGACTGGTGATCTGTTTAACGCTTGATAATATACATGTTTCGATGCTGTTCTCTCAGATAATCCCACCCTCACCTTCTCCCATAGAGTCCAAAAGTCTGTTCTATACATCTGTGTCTCTTTTTCTGTTTTGCATATAGGGTTATCATTACCATCTTTCTAAATTCCATATATATGCGCTAGTATACTGTATTGGTGTTTTTCTTTCTGGTTTACTTCACTCTGTATAATGGGCTCCAGTTTCATCCATCTCATTAGGACTGATTCAAATGTATTCTTTGTAATGGCTGAGTAATATTCCATTATGTATATGTACCACAGCTTTCTTATCCATTCTTCTGCTGATGGGCATCTAGGTTGCTTCCATGTCCTGGCTATTATAAACAGTGCTGCGATGAACATTGGGGTACACGTGTCTCTTTCAGATCTGGTTTCCTCGGTGTGTATGCCCAGCAGCGGGATTGCTGGGTCATATGGCAGTTCTATTTCCAGGTTTTAAAGAAATCTCCACACTGTTCTCCATAGCGGCTGTACTAGTTTGCATTCCCACCAACAGTGTAAGAGGGTTCCCTTTTCTCCACACCCTCTCCAGCCTTTATTGCTTGTAGACTTTTGGATAGCAGCCATTCTGACTGGTGTGAGGTGGTACCTCATTGTGGTTTTGATTTGCATTTCTCTGATAATGGGTGATGTTGAACATCTTTTCATGTGTTTGTTAGCCAGCTGTATGCCTTCTTTGGAGAAATATCTATTTAGTTCTTTGGCCCATTTTTTAATTGGGTCATTTATTTTTCTGGAATTGAGCTGCAGGAGTTGCTTGTATGTTTTTGAGATTAATTCTTTGTCAGTTGCTTTGTTTTGTATTATTTTCTCCCATTCTGAAGACTGTCTTTTCACCTTGCTTATAGTTTCCTTCATTGTGCAAAAGCTTTTAATTTTAACTAGGTCTTATTTGTTTATTTTTGCTTTTATTTCCATTACTCTGAGAGGTGGGTCATAGAGGATCCTGCTGTGATTTATGTCGGAGGGTGTTTTGCCTATGTTTTCCTCTAGCAGTTTTATAGTTTTTGGTCTTACATTTAGATCTTTAATCCATTTTGAGTTCATTTTTGTGTATGGTGTCAGAAAGTGTTCTAGTTTCATTCTTTTACAAATGGTTGACCAGTTTTCCTTGCACCACTTGTTAAAGAGATCATCTTTTCTCCATTGTATATCCTTGCCTCCTTTGTCAAAGATAAGGTGTCCATAGGTGCAAGGATTTATCTCTGGGCTTTCTATTCTGTTCCATTGATCTATATTTCTGTCTTTGTGCCAGTACCATACTGTCTTGATGACTGTAGCTTTGTAGTATAGTCTGAAGTCAGGCATCTTGATTCCTCCAGTTCCATTCTTCTTTCTCAAGATTGCTTTGGCTTTTCGAGGTTTTTTTTTTTTTTTTCCATACAAATTGTGAAATTATTTGTTCTGAAAAACACTGTTGGTAGCTTGAAAGGGATTGCATTGAATCTATAGATTGCTTTGTGTAGTATACTCATTTTCACTATATTAATTCTTCCAATCCATGAATATGGTATATTTCTCCATCTATTTGTGTCACCTTTGATTTCTTTCATCAGTGTTTTATAGTTTTCTATATATAGGTCTTTTGTTTCTTTAGGTAGATTTATTCTTAAGTATTTTATTTTTTTCGTTGCAATGGTGAATGCAATTGTTTCCTTAATTTCTCTTTCTGTTTTCTCATTGTTAGTGTATAGGAATACAAGGGATTTCTGTGTGTTAATTTTATATCCTGCAACTTTACTATATTCATTGATTAGCTCTAGTAATTTTCTGGTGGAGTCTTTAGGGTTTTCTATGTAGAGGATCATGTCATCTGCAAACAGTGAGAGTTTTGCTTCTTCTTTTCCAATCTGGATTCCTTTTACTTCTTTTTCTTCTCTGATTGCTGTGGCTAAAACTTCCAAAACTGTTGAATAGTAGTGTTGAGAGTGGGTACTCTTGTCTTTTTCCTGACTTTAGGGGAAATACTTTCAATTTTCCACCATTGAGGATAATGTTTGCTGTGGGTTTATCACATATGGCTTTTATTATGTTGAGGCATGTTCCTTCTATGCTTACTTTCTGGAGAGTTTTTTTTTTTTTTTTTAATCATAAATGGATGTTGAATTTTGTCAAAGGCTTTCTCTGCATCTATTGAGATAATCATATGGTTTTTAGTCTTTCAATTTGTTAATCTGGTGTACCACATTGTTTGATTTGCAAATATTGAAGAATACTTGGATCCTTGGGATAAAGCCCACTTGGTCATGATGTATGATTTTTTAATATGTTTTTGGATTCTGTTTGCTAGAATTTTGTTAAGGATTTTTACATCTATGTTCATCAGTGATATTGGCCTGTAGATTTCTTTCTTTTCTTCTTTTTTTTTTTTTTGTGTGGCATCTTTGTATGGTTTGGTATTAGGGTGATGGTGGCCTCATAGAATGAGTTTGGCAGCTTACCCTCCTCTGCAGTTTTCTGAAAGAGTTTGAGTAGGATAGGTGTTACATTTTCTCTAAATTTTTGGTAGAGTTCACCTGTGAAGCCATCTGGTCCTGGGCTTTTGTTTGTTGGAAGATTTTTTATTACGTTTTTGTTTTCTGTGCTTGTGATGAGTCTGTTAAAATTTTCTATTTCTTCCTGGTTCAATTTTGGAAGGTTATACTTTTCTAAGAATTCATCCATTTCTTCCAAGTTGTCCATTTTATTGGCATATAGTTGCTGATAGTAGTCTCTCATGATCCTTTGTTTGCTGTGTTGTCTGTTGTGATTTCTCCATTTTCATTTCTCATTTTGTTGATTTGATTCTTCTCCCTTTTTTCCTTGATGAGTCTGGCTAATGGTTTGTCTATTTTATTTATCTTCTCAAAGAACCAGCTGTTAGCTTTGTTGATAGTCTCCTCGTTTCTTTTTCATATATTTCTGCCCTAATTTTTATGATTTCTTTCCTTCTACCTACCCTGGGTTTCTTTATTTCTTCTTTTTCTAGTTGCTTTAGGTGTAAAGTTAAGTTATTTATTTGATTTTTCTCTTGTTTCTTGAGGTAAGCTTGTATTGCTATGAACCTCCCCCTTACCACTGCTTTTACTGAATCCCATAGGTTTTGGGTTGTTGTGTTTTCATTTTCATTCGTTTCTATGCATATTTTGATTTATTTTTTTATTTTTTCTGTGATTTTTTGGTTATTCAGAAGAATGTTGTTTAGCCTCCATATGTTTGTATTTTTAATATTTTTCCCATAGTTGACATCTAATCTTACCACATTGTGATCAGAAAAGATGCTTGCAATGATTTCAACTTTTTTGATTTTTCCAAGGCTAAATTTATGGCCTAGGATGTGATCTATCCTGGAGAATGTTCTGTGTGCACTTGAGAAAAAGGCGAAATTCATTGTTTTGGGGTGAAATGTCCTATAGATATCAATTAGGTCTAATTGGCCCATTGCATCATTTAAAGTTTGTGTTTTCTTGCTAATTTTCTGTTTAGTTGCTCTATCCATAGGTGTGAGTAGGGTATTAAAGTCTCCCACTATTATTATATTACTGTTATTTTCCCCTTTCATTCTTGTTAGCATTCACCTTACATAGTGCAGTGCTCTGATGTTGGGTGCATATATATTTATAATTGTTATATCTTATTCTTGGATGATCCTTTGATCATTATGTAGTGTCCTTTGTCTCTTTTCATGGCCTTTATTTCAAAGTCTATTTTATCTGATATGAGTATTGCTACTCCTGTTTTCTTTTGGTCTCCATTTACGTGAAATATTTTTTTCCAGCCCTTCACTTTCAGTCTGTATGTGTCCCTTGCTTTGAGGTGAGTCTCTTGTAGACAGCGTATATAGGGGTCTTGCTTTTGTATCCATTCAGCCAGTCTTTGTCTTTTGGTTGGGGCATTCAACCCATTTACTTTTAAAGTAATTATTGATAAGTATAATCCTGCTGCCATTTACTTTGCTGTTTTGGGTTTGAGTTTATAAACCTTTCCTGTGTTTCCTGTATAGAGAAGATCCTTCAGCATTTGTTGAAGAGCTGGTTTAGTGTTGCTGAATTCTCTCAGCTTTTGCTTGTCTGTAAAGCTTTTGATTTCCCCTTCATATTTGAATGAGATCCTTGCTGGGTATAGTAACCTGGGTTGTAGATTTTTCTTTTTCATCACTTTAAGTATGTCCATTCCCTTTTGGGCTGAAGAGTTTCTATTGAAAGATCAGCTGTTATCCTTAAGGGAATTCCCTTGTGTGATATTTGTTGCTTTTCCCTTGCTGCTTTTAATATTTGTTCTTTGTGTTTGATCTTCATTAATTTGATTAATATGTGTCTTGGGGTGTTTCACCTTGGGTTTATCCTGTTTGGGAAGCTCTGGGTTTCTTGGACTTGGGTGGCTATTTCCCTCCCCATTTTAAGGAAGTTTTCAACTATTATCTCCTCAAATATTTTCTCATGGCTTTTCTTTTTGTCTTCTTCTTCTGAGACTCCTATGATTGGAATGTTGGGGCATTTAACATTGTCCCAGAGGTCTCTGAGGGTGTCCTCATTTCTTTTAATTCTTCTTTCTTTTTTCCTCTCTGTTTCATTTATTTCACCATTCTATCTTCCACCTCACTTATCCTATCTTCTGTGTCCGTTATTCTACTGTTGGTTCCCTCCAGAGTGCTTTTGATCTCAGTTATTGCATTATTCATTATTGCTTGATTTTTTATTTCTTTTAGGTCCTTGTTAAACATTTCTTGCATCTTCTCAGTCCTTGTCTCCAGTCTATTTATCTATAATTCCATTTTGTTTTCAAGATTTTGGATCATCTTTACTATCATTATTCTGAATTCTTTTTCAGGTAGACTCCCTATCTCCTCCTCTTTTGTTTGGTTTGGTGGACATTTATCATGTTCCTTTTCCTGATGAATATTTCAATGCCTTTTCATTTTGTTTATATTGCTATGTTTGGGGTGACATTTCTGTATGCTGGAAGTTCTTGATTCCTCTTCATTGTGGAGGTTGCTCCCCATGGGTGGGGTTGGACTAGTGGCTTGTCAAGGTTTCCTGGTTAGGGAAGCTTGCATTGGTGTTCTGGTGTGTGGAGCTGGATCTCTTCTCTCTGGAGGGCAATGAAGTGTCCAGTAGTGAGTTTTGAAGTGTCTATGGGTTTGATGTGACTTTTGGCAGCCTGTATTTTAATGCTCAGGATTATGTTCCTGTGTTGTTGGAGAATTAGCATGGTATGTCTTGCTCTGAAACTTCTTGACTCTTGGGTGGAGCTTGGTTTCAGTGTAGGTATGGAGGCTTTTGAATGAGCTCTTGTCAATTAATGTTCCCTGAAGTCAGGAGTTTTCTGGTGTTCTCAAGTTTTGAATTTAAGCCTCTTGCCTCTGGCTTTCAGTCTTGTTCTTACAGTAGCCTCAAGACTTCTCCATCCATACAGCACAGCTGATGAAACATCTAGGCTAATGGTAAAAGATTCTCCACAGTGAGAGATACTCAGAGAAGTTCACAGCATTACATGGAGAAGAAAAGAGGGAGGAGGGAGATAGAGGTGACCAGGAGGAGAAGAGGGGGAATCAAAAGAGGAGAGAGCAATCTAGCCAGTAATCGGTTCCCTAAGTGTTCTCCACAGACCAGAACAGCCCGAGAGATTCACAGAGTTAAGTAGAGAAGAGAAGTGAGAGGGAGGAGATAGAGATGACCTGGGGGAGAAAAAGGAGGGTCAAAAGAGGAGACAGCAATCAAGCCAGTAATCACACCCCTAAGTAAAAATGGGTACTGAAGATTAGATTCTTAAAGGTACAAAATTGATAACAAATACCAAAAAGTAAAGATTAAAAATCTAGAGGTTAGACTCTCAAAATTACAATATTAAAAATACAAAACAAAATCCATCACAAAAAAATGATGAAATATGTATATATGAAATTTGCCTTAAAAATAGGGTCTTTTTCTGCAAAGTAATAGTAGGTTATAAAAATGAAAATTAAAGGAGTAATAAAGAACTTAAAAAAAGAATGGTAAAATACATCTAGGAATTTTTCTGGAACTGTTGAGGGCAGTGTGGGGTCAGTTCAGTTTCAGATAGTTCCTTGTTCCAACTTATACTTCTTCTCAAGGTCTATAGACCCCTTCCAATGCTTAGTCAATGTTAACTACAGGGTTTTAATGTGTTGCACCTGTCACTTCCAGAGCAGTTCCCTCTTTGTTTATTTTGGCTTCCTCCGTTTGCAAGTCTCTTCAGTGTCTAATTTCCACCCAGACACAAGGGGGCGAAGGTGGTCACTTATTTAGGCCCACTTGTTCAGTTGTGCTGTGGATTGAAAGAAACACTGCAAACAAATATCACTGGTATGTGTTGGGAGTGCTTGCAGTGTATGGACCACACTGGGTTTGCCCCAGCTCATGGCGCGTGTGCTGTCCCGGTCTACACTGCTCAGGCTCCAGGTTGCTCTGCAGGGGAACTGTCTAAGGCGGGCCCTGGGTTTCATGCATTTCCCAGGTCTAAGCTGCTCAGGTTCAGGTTCTTGGGTACTCCACAAAGGCACAGACTTGGCTGGACATGCGTTTTGTGCTCTTCCCAGGTCCAAGAAGCTCAGGCGACCAGGTGCTTGGCGAACACACTGTCCCAGGTGGTCTGTGTGTCTTAATCACCTCCCCAGTCCCAGCTGCTTGGTTTCCTGGGTGCACTGCAAGAGTGCTGTCTCAGGTGTGCTGTGTGTCTCCTCTGGGGAGCTGATCTCTGGCTGCGACCCTCCTGGTTGATGTCAGCTGTCCAGAATCCCAGGAAGACTTGGTTAGCAACTGGAAGCCTGCTCCCAGTTTGGTGGAGGATGCTGTCTCTGAGCCCAAGATTGCCCCTTGCTTTCCGGCTCTGACTGTTGCCCGCCTGCCTCCCTGCCTGCAGAGAGGGAATGGGCCAGTCCGCAGCCAGCTAGCTCTCTTTTGGTATTCGCTCAGTCCTTTGTTGTGTGAGCAGGCCAGGCTGTGCCTTAGGTTAGAGCTTTTCACGGGAAAGTTCTCTCTCTCTGGCTATCCCTCAGTCTGGTTTGCCATCTCACGTTAGCTCCCTCAGATTGTCCTCAAGGCATTCAGGCCTGGTCCTTACCCCAAGCATGCAACCCACGCCTCCCTGTTCAGCCCCCACTTGCTGGTGGTGGACTTGAGCATCTGGGCTACTTCTCCACTGGGAGTTGCAGTTAGGAGCTTATTCCGTGGTGTGTGTGTGTGTTTTCCCCCTCACGGTTATGTTGCCCTCTGAGATTCCAAAACTCCCCACAGACCTGCAGGTGAGAGATTTTCCTGGTGTTTGGAAACTCCTTTACAGCTCCCTCCCTGGGATGGGTCTCTGTCCCTAACTCTTTTGTCTCTCTTTTTTGTCTTTTATATTTTGTCCTACCTCCTTTTAAAGAGAACGGGCTGCAGGTGGGATGCATGAGACAAGTGCTCGGGCCTGGTGCACTGGGAAGACCCAGAGGAATCGGGTGGAGAGGGAGGTGGGAGGGGGGATCGGGATGGGGAATACGTGTAAATCTATGGCTGATTCATATCAATGTACGACAAAACCCACTGAAATGTTGTGAAGTAATTAGCCTCCAACTAATAAAAAAAAATTAAAAAAAATAAAATAAAATAAAATAAATAAAGAGAACGGGCTGAATTTCTGGTCGCCTGGTGTCCTCTCCCAGCGTTCAGAAGTTGTTTTGTGGAAGTTGCTCAGCATTCAAATGATATTTTGATGAATTTGTAGGGGAGAAAGTGGTCTCCCAGTCTTATTCCTCTGCCATCTTAGGACCATCCTAGAGTTGTCCCTTATCTTGTTGGGAGAGGGTGTTTGCTATGACCAGTGCATTAGCCTTTGATCTGTTAGCCTTTACCATGCTTTATTTTTTACTCCAAGGTCAAACTTGCCTGTTACTCCAGGTATCTCTTGACTTCCTACTTTTGTATTCTAGTCCCCTCTGATGAAAAGAACATCTTTTTGGTTAGTTCTAGAAAGTCTTGTATGTCTTCACCTTCAGCTTCTTTGGCATTAGTGGTTGGGGCATAGACTTGGATTACTTTAATATTGTACGGTTTTCCTTGGAAATGAATAGAGATCATTCTCTTGTTTTTGAGATTGCTTCCAAGTATTGCATTTCAGACTCTTTTTTGACTATGAGGACTACTCCATTTCTTCTAAGGGATTCTTGTCCACAGTAGTAGATAAAATGGTCATCTGCTCATTCCAGTACATTTTAGTCCACTGATTCCTAACATGTCAACGTTGACTCTTGCTATCTCCTGTTTGTCCACTTCCAATTTTACCCTGATTCATGGACCTGACATTGCAGGTTCCTACACAATATTGTTCTTTACAGCATCAGACTTTACTTTCATCACCAGACACATCCACCACTGGGTGTTGTTTCTGCTTTGGCTCAGCCTCTTCATTCCTTCTGGAGCTGTTTCTCTGCTCTTCTCCAGTAGCATATTGGTCACCTACCAACCTGGGCAGTTCATCTTTCAGTGTCATATCTTTTTTCCTTTTCATACTGTTCATGAGGTTCTCAAGGCAAGAATGCTGAAGTGGTTTTCCATTCCCTTCTCTGTGGACCACTGGAGTTTTATCAGAACTCTGATAAAACTTATCAAAAGTTTTTCAGAACTATCCACCAAGACCTGTCAGTCTTGAGTGGCCCTACATGCCATGGCTCTTAATTGCCTTGAATTAGAGAAGGCTGTGATCCATGTGATCATTTTGGCTAGTTTTCTCTGACTGTGGTTTTCATTCTGTCTGCCCTCTGACGGATGAGGATTTCTCAGTAAAGCTAGGAAAAATTATGTTATATTTTAAAAGCATATACTATATTAAAATAAGAAATCCTTTATGAATTTCACTGTACTGTTTTAGGTTTAAAACTCTTCTAGAAATAGATACAGGCTCATAAGTACAGAGAACAAGCTAGTGGTTATATCAGAGGGGAGAGGGTGAGAGGAGGGACAAAATAGGTGAAGTGGATCAAAAGCTAGAAAGTACTACTAGTTGTGAAACACATAAATTACAAGGATATAATGTACAGCACAGAAGACATATTTTACAATATTTTATAATAACTGTATGGAGTGTAATCTATAAAAACATAGAATTACTTTGTTATACACCTGAAACCACCATAATATTGTAAGTCAACTATAAACTTCAATAAAAAATAAGCAAATAAGATAAATAAATTTGGATCAAAGAAGAAATTGCTGTGGATTTGTGGATGAAGAATGTCATCTACCTTATCAGTAAACAAAGGACATTGTAGTCATCAAGCCATCAGCCCCTGCAGAATCCACCTCCTGACAGTGCTTGCTGAGGAATTCAGGACTGAGAAAAACAGGATACTGGCCCTAGATAAGGTGCATATCAAAGGAATAATTTCATTAAGCCCCAACTTCATCTTCTCATACATAGAAAAGTGCTAAATTAACTTGAGATATCAAGTTGTTTTTTTTTTTTTAATTGTGTAGGTATATGCTCAGTCATGTTTGACTCTTTGCTGTAGCCTGCCAGGCTCCTCTGTCCATGGAATTTTCCAGGCAAGAATACTGAAGCAGGTTTTATTTTCCAACTCTAGGGGATCTTCCTGACCCAGGGATTGAACTCATGTCTCTTGCATCTCCTGCACTGACAGACAGATTCTTTACCACTGTGTCACCTGGGAAGACCTTGTCTTTAATTGGCAGTTATCTTTTAATGGTCAACTACTTACATGTTTTTTTTTTTTTTCCCAAAAATGTCTATGTATCCTTGCTCCTCTCTTGCCTCTCTAAACCAGTCTCTGAAAGCTATCTAAGGCTTAAATCTTCACTAATTCCCCACATAAAACATAATTCTCAACATTTACATTGTGCTTTTTTTTTTTCCAGTTGACAGATACTAGAAAACATTTTTAAGAGGGAAAAAAACTCTTCCTCTAAAGCGTCTTAATCTTGAAAATGTATTTAATACTAAGGCCCTAGTGCAGTTTTTTAGACTTTTAAAGGCAAAAACTCCTTTCATAAATTAACTGCATGAGGAAAAATAGCTTAGTTATTAAACAAAATAAATTTTGCTTTAGGAAAGAGCAATATAGGAAAGTAGACAACGTTTTTTAGTAGTGATTCATGAATATATCTTTTTTCTTCCTTATTGGGGTGTGCAGGGAGAGTATTAGAAACAAAATCTTTCTCTAGCCCAAGAAATCTATTGACTTAAATAAATCTATTTATTTAAAATCTCCAGCCCCCAAATTGAGAATTATGTTTCATTTGGTGGGAATTTTTAGAACTTCAAGCCCAGAAGACAGTATCTCGAATAACCCTGAGAATAATGCTCTGAGGAGGCAAAGGAAGGAGCCAGGTAATATAGAAGTTTCACAACAAAAAGCAGGTAGTCTGAACATCAAAAGATTATTGTTAATTAAAGAAAATCAGATACCCCAAATTAAGGAATTTAGCTCTTTTCTTTGTATGGGAAGATGCAAGAGTCTGGGCTCACTGAAATCATCCATTTGATATGCACCTCAACTATCTGGGGCCAGTTTCCTGTGTTTTTCACATCCTGAGCCTCCTTTCCTCAGGGCTCACCATAGGGATTGGCTGTAGTCTGAAGGCTGCTAGATGGCAGATATTCTCCTCCTTGAGTTCCCTCAGGGCTCATTGGCTCACATTGGAAGGCTGCAATCACTGATGACTGTGACATCCTTGTTTATTTATATGGCAAGAAATATTCTAGTTCTCAAACCTCTTCTTGAAGGTAGTAGAAAAAGAAACCAAGTTTTTTAAATTGAGTAAGTATTAAACTAGAATGTAATGTGTATCACAGGCAGTGTCCTGTTGCTGCTGCTGCTGCTTCAGTCCGACTTTTTGTGCCTATAGACTGTAGCCTGCCAGGCTCCTCCGTCCATGTCCATGTCCAGGTAAGAATACTGAAGTGGGTTGCCATGCCGTCCTCCAGGGGATCTTCCCTACCCAGGGATCGAACCCATGCCTATTATGTCTCCTGCATTGCACTCAGGTTCTTTACCACTAGCACCACCTGGGAAGCCCAGGTTGGTGTCTTAAGAGATTGCAAAGATAGAAAAAAGTCTCACCCTTTTATATAGCCAGACAGATACAACCCATCACACACATGTTCTGAAGATAAACAATAACTAGCCCTCAAGTAAGAGAACACAGTTTGGCACACATCCTAAGTTCACCTGGAAATTGGAGTAGCCATCTGAGTTAACTGACTTTATATGAAGAAAAATGGACTCATCATGTCTTTCTGAGAGGAACTAGTTTTACAATTTGGAGCAAAGTACCCACCAAAGATAGGCTCCTAGAATCTCAACTGCTAGACAAAGACATTCTCTCCCTTGATATTTACACTTCAAAGAGATGGCCCCCAGCTCCTTGAGAAAGTGTCCCTGGGTTACAAAACGGGTAAAAAGTCTTTTAAAAAGATTTACATACATCTCAAAGAGGCAGAGAAAGAATTTACACTTACAAGTTTCTAAAGAAAATGCTCTAAGAAAAGAGAGGAGTTTCTTCCCTCACTTTGTTTTTGTTTTTTTGTTTGTTTGTTTGTTTGTTTTTGGTCTTGCCCTGTGGGATCTCAGTTCCCTGACCAGGTATTGAACCCAGGCCATGGTGGTAAAAGCCCAGAATCCTAACCACTAGGCAACCAGAAAAGTCCCTCTTCCCTCACATTTAAGAGGGAGAATTAAGTCTCTTACTATTTATATTTACCTTTAAACACCAAAATACCTACCTCCAGCAATTAGCAAGTATTAAGTTAGCAATGTTTGCTTTGAATTTTTTTAATAAAAGAAAAAAATATTGAAGTTAAAGTCCCTCTGGTATGCTTTCCACCCTCAGTCTCAAGCCACCACTATTTTGTATTTGGTGCTTTGTATTTGTGCTTTGTTCTGTCAACTACAAATTGGCACTTACCGTGGGCACGTGCCATCTACCTATCTACCTCTACGAGGATTAAATTGTGTGCTGCTTGCTGCAGCTGCTGACCTTCAACAACCCCTGAGAACAGCTCAGGGTGCAAAGCAGAAATGAGGCACTCTGCTCAGAGAAAAACTAGCAGGGCAGGTCTTCAGATAGTTGGATATTTTTAGGCGCCGATGTTATGAGCCCAGTTCTTGTTATCTCCCATATCTAGAAAGGCACTAAAATCCTTCAAGGTGACTACTGTTTCTCATGACTAGCAAAGCTTCATAAGACCAGCAGAAAATTTCTGGGAAAATATTTACTTAATTGCATCTATTCCCCCTTCACCAAAATCACATATATACTGATCTTTCCCCCCTACCTCTTTGGAATGGTTTCTCAGAGCTCTCTGAGGTGCTGTCTCCTAGACTGCAGTCCTCATTTTGCCCCCCATAAAACTTAACTCACAGCTCTCAAGTTGTGCATTTTTTTAAGTCAACAGTTCCAATTGCAGTTGTATGTTTTGTTTACTCTTACAATTTTGGAGTTACGGAATGTCTCTCTTCTACTCTCCACTTCTGTTTGACTTTTTTTAGATTTCACATACTCATGAGATTACACTTTTTTTTTTTCCTTTCTGTGTCTGGCTTCTTTCACTTAGCATACTGTCTCCAGGTTTTTGCAAATGGCAAGATTTCCTCCATTTTCAAAGCTGAATAACATTCCACTGTGTATGTGCATGTGTGTGCCTGTGTATATCACACTGCAGTTTTCTTTATCCATCTCTCAACAGACACTTGGGTATTTATTTCTTTTTTCATCTCTTGGCTATTGTGAATAATACTGCAATGTACCTGGGTGTGCAATTGTCTCTTTGAGGTACTGATTTTATTTCTTTTGAGTATATATACAGTGATACATTGCTGGGTCATATGGTTCTATTTTTAGTTTTGGCGGGAAAGAGAGGTGGGGGAAATGGGGAGATGTTGATTAAAGGATACAAAGATTGCAGTCTATAGGATGAATTAGCTTGTTGGAAAGATACTTTGAGCTTCCCAGGTGGTGCTAGTGGTAAAGAATCCACCTGGCAATGCAGGAGAGGTAAGAGATGCAGGTTTAATCTCTAGGTTGGGAAGGTCCCCTGGAGGAGAGCATGGCAACCCACTTCAGTACTCTTGCCTGGAGAATCCCATGGAGAGAGGAGCTACAGTCCATAGCATCACAAAGAGTCTGACATGACTGAAGTGACTTTAGCATGCAGGAATATTTTTGCTACATATATGTATATCATATCAATTTTAATTGAAAAATGAAAGATAATGTCTCTCTTTTGTAATGAAAAATATGCAATATAAATGATATAACTTCCCTGCTGCCTAGCCTGTATTAAGAAGGGAACAATATGGGTAAGCAACAAGGTTCTACTGCATAACACAGGGAACTATATACAATATTCTGAGATAAACCATAGTGGATAAGAATATTAAAAAAGAATGTGTGTACATATATATATATATGTATATATATATATATATATACAGAAACACATGTGTAACTGAATCACTTTGCTGTAAGAGAAAGAAGCTTGACTCTCCCTCCATGATCCAACCAAAGAAATGTGGTCAAGTCATGTGAAGATTAGTCATGCTCCAAAAGCTGGACCTGTCAGATTCCTACCAGTGGCTGGCATATTTCCCCTGCTCCATTCCTCCAAGCCTCTGTGCTTCAGAAGCTGGAAAGTCCTTATCCTTATGCACAGGGTGCATGTGCAGCAGCAATAAATAGCAATAGGAAGAATATGAGCAACAGATGTTGGAGACTTGTCAGTTAGCAAGAGGGTGTTACTTCCTTATAAGGAGATAATGAAGTAGCTCCCGAGGTTAGAAAGGTACCAAAGGCCAAGATAAGAAAGACTGGGTATCTCAACATCTACCTCCTATGGTGTAACAATATTCATTGGAATGTGTGCACCCTGATTTGTGTATCCTTTAATGCAACAGTTCTTCCAGTGTAGTTCAGAGACCCTGAGGAACTCTCAAATCTTTACAGGGGCTCCAGAAGGTCAAAACTATTTTCAAAATAATGCTATGCCATTATTTGTTTTTGTTTTTTGTTTTTTTTTTACTTTCTTTCTCTTATGAATGTAGAATGAAATGTTCCAGAGGCTGCATGACATTGGTATAACAGAATGAATCTATGGCAGATATGAGAATCAAGCTGTCTTCTGGTTGGCTAAACATCAAAGAGATTTGTAAAAATGTAAAACAATGCCTCCATTCTCAGAGAAAATTGTTTTGGGAGGTTTATTATTTTTCAATAATAAATTGTGTTTTTCACAATTATTTATTGCAATTTAAGATGGATTATTCTATCCAAAAGTCTATAAGCAATAAATGCTGGAGAGGGTGTGGAGAAAAGGGAACCCTCTTACACTGTTGGTGGGAATGCAAATTAGTTCCGCCACTACGGAGAACAGTGTGGAGATTCCTTAAAAACTGGAAATAGAACTGCCATATGACCCAGCAATCCCACTGCTGGGCATACACACTGAGGAGACCAGAATTGAAAGAGACACGTGTACCCCCAATATTCATCACAGCACTGTTTATAATAGCCAGGACATGGAAGCAACCTAGATGCCCATCAGCAGATAAATGGATAAGAAAGCTGTGGTACATATACACAATGGAATATTACTCAGCCATTAAAAAGAATACATTTGAATCAGTTCTAATGAGGTGGATGAAACTGGAGCCTATTATACAGAGTGAAGTAAGCCAGAAAGAAAAACACCAATACAGTATACTAGCACATATATATGGCATTTAGAAAGATGGTAATGATAACCCTGTATGCAAGACAGCAAGAGAGACACAGATGTATTGAACAGTCTTTTGGACTCTGTGGGAGAGGACGAGGGCAGGATGATATGGGAGAGTGGCATTGAAACATGTAAATTATCATATGTGAAATGAATCACCAGTTCAGGTTCGATGCATGATACAGGATGCTTGGGGCTGGTGCACTAGGATGACCCAGAGGGATGGGATGGGGAGGGAGGAGGGAGGGGGGATCAGGATGGGGAACACATGTACACCCATGGCAGATTCACGTCAATGTATGGCAAAACCAATACAATGTTGTAAAGTAAAATAAATAAATAATTTAAATAAAATAAATAAAACGTATACTTAAAAAAATAAAATAAAAATGCTGTAAAACAAAAAAAATAAGATGGATTATTAATAAACCTTTTAAGTTCTTAGTTTAATTTGTAATACAATAAATACTGATAAATATAAACTGTGTAAATAAAATTTCATTAAAGTTCTCAGTAATTTTTAAAAAGTATTAATGTGTTCTGAGTCAAAAACATTTGAGAACCACTGCTAAAACATTGGCTTCTTTATTTAACTATTGGTGAAACTCCCCATTTACCATAAATGATAGATTTCTGGGCGAGTTTTCTTCCATTCCATGAAGAAATTAAACTCTTCCAAAACATTATTTTTGCTATTGATTCTGTCTTTAACCATTTGCATTGAAATCTTCTACATTTAATTTTGTGTTGATTCAAAAGCCTTAAATAACTGCATAGAGAAATGCAACTTATTCTCATTAGAAAATTGTTTAATGAGTAAGATACATGTTATACTTTAAATTATTATGGCATTACCAATTCTCTCCTTTTCTTTTCTTTATTTTTTCATGACATATATCACAGTGAAAACTTACTGGGGGGTGGCCTCCTCTTCTTTCTCTAGTTGTTAGTTATTAGAATAAAGGTGATTTGGGTTATTCTTAATTCAAATGCTATATTCACTTGGGTTTCCACTGAAGCAGATGCTAAAGAAAAGATTTGAAAGCAAGTAATTTATTTGGGATGTGATCTTAGGTTAGAGGAATAGAGAAGTGAGACAAAGATGAAAAGGAAGGCAATTAAAGAAAGGATGAGTTATCAAGTCAGCTGCTATTGTGAGCAACTGCAGCTTAATCCTGCTGGGGAACTCTGGGAACTTGTGTAGAAAGCAGACCTCTTGTTCATCCCACCAGAGTGATGAGAAAGCTGAGGTATTTGTACACCAATTGCCTTCAGTAAGTGGTCAGGACTCCTGGGCGGATGTTTAAATGCAGGCCATCAGAGAAAACCCTCAGACCATTGGAAATCAGCCAAGGATATACTATAGTGTCAGGAACATGGATAGGGGCACCAACAGTGGCAGCTACAAGTAATGCAACACTGTATTATTTTGTATGTTTTAGAAGATTTAGATATGTGCATGAGTGCATGCTAAGTCGCTTCGGTCATGTCCAACTTTTTGTGACCCCATGGACTGTAGCCCACCAGGCCCCTCTGTCCATGGGATTCTGCAGGCAAGAATACTGCAGTGGGTTGCCATGCCCTCCTCCAGGGGATCTAAGGATTGAACCCGCATCTCTTACATCTTCTGCATTGGCGGATGGGTTCTTTACCACTAGCACCAGGTAACTGGTATCATCCTGGTGTCTCAGATGGTAAAAGCGTCTGCCTACAATGCAGGAGACCTGGGTTCGATCCCTGGGTTGGGAAGATCCCCTGGAGAAGGAAATGGCAACCAACTCCAGTATTCTTGCCTGGACAATCCCACGGACAGAGAAGCCTGGTAGGCTACAATCCATGGGGTTGCAAAGAGTTGGACATGACTAAGCGACTTCACTATATTATTGGAGGAGGCAAGAGTTGAAGAGGAGATCTCAGAAGGTCCAGATAGTAGCTTAAACTTCACTGTGTGGAAATAAACAAAGACCACCCAAATGAGAAAAAGAAAAGGCTCTTTATGCAGAGCTTGCTATTGTGGAGTCAGCCACAATTACTCGTAATTTAATAAAGACAAGGCAGGCAGAGGTAGAGGGAAATCTTTATAGTGGAAAAAGGGACGCCTCCAGGTATGTTATGATCAGAGGTTGTTGGCATGGAGAAGCTGGTGACCAACTAACTAGAAATGAAACATCCTATGTGATTGGTTAGAAGAGCATAATTGGCTTTCTCTGGTTGGTTCCTAGTCGGAATCCACGGCGAAAATTAGGGAAGCTGGCAGTTACTAATCAAAGTCTTCTCTTTTTTCCACTATAAAATTTTCCCACTCATCTGCCTGCCTTTGAGTCTCTGCCAAACACAAGTGATGGTGACTAATACCCTTGCTATAGCAAGCTCTGAATAACTTTTGCTTGTTCTCAGTTAGTCTTTATTTTCACAAACTATTTTTACTTTCACCCCATGCTCCAACATTATGGCTTTTCTGTGTGTGCCAGCCATATTAAACTTCTCACTTTCTCCAAATAAACATATAAGTCTCTGGCATGTAGGAACATCTTTGCTCATGTTGTATGTCTACCCTATCTATAAAATTATTTTACTGCTTCTTCAACTGATAAAGTGAAAGTGAAAAGGAGTACGTCAGGACTGTATATTGTCACCCTGGTTATTTAACTTATATGCAGAGTACATCATGCAAATTGCCAGGCTGGATAAAGCACAAGCTGGAATCAAGATTGCACAGAGAAATATCAATAACCTCAGATATGCAGATGATACAAGCTTTATGGCAGAAAGTGAAGAGGAACTGAAGAGCCTCTTGATGAAAGTGAAAGAGGAGAGTGAAAAAGCTGGCTTACAGATGTACAGAACAGACTTTTGGACTCTGTGGGAGAAGGCAAGGGTGGGATGTTTTGAGAGAACTGCATCGAAACATGTTTATTATCTGGGATGAAACAGATCACCAGCCCAGGTTGGATGCATGAGACAGGTTCTCGGGCCTGGTGCACTGGGAAGACCCAGAGGGATCGGGTAGAGAGGGAGGTGGGAGGGGGGATCGGGATGGGGAATACATATAAATCCATGGCTGATTCATGTCAATATATGACAAAAACCACTACAATATTGTAAAGTAATTAGCCTCCAACTAATAAAAATAAATGGAAAAAAAAAAGTGAAAGAAAAAAAAAATCTCAGCATTCAAAAAAATAAGATCATGGCTTGCAGTCCCAACACTTCATGGCAAAAAGATGGGGAAACAATGGAAACAGTGACAGACTCTATTTTCTTGGGCTCCGAAATCACTGCAGATGATGACTGCAGCCATGAAAGTAAAAGACACTTGCTCCTTGGAAGAAAAGCCATGACCAACCTAGACAGCATATTAAAAAGCAAAGACCTTTGCCAACAAAGGTCTGTCTAGTCAAGCTATGGTTTTTCCAGTAGTCATGTATGGATGTGAGAGTTGGACCATGAAGAAAGCTGATCACTGAAGAATTAATGCTTTTGAACTGTGGTGTTGGAGAAGATTCTTGAGAGTCCCTTGGACAGCAAGGAGATCAAACAAGTCAATCCTAAAGGAAATCAGTCCTGAATATTCATTGGAAGGACTGATGCTGAGGCTGAAAATCCAATACTTTGGCCATCTGATGTGAAGAACTGAATCATTGGAAAAGACCCTGATTCTGGGAAAGATTGAAAGCAGGAAGAAAAGGGGACGGCAGAGGATGAGATGGTTGGATGGCATCACCGACTCGATGGATATGTGTTTGAGCATGTTCTGGTAACTGGTGATGGATAGGGAGTCCTGGCATGCTGCTGTCCATGGGGTTGCAGAGTCGGACACGACTGAGAGGCTGAATTGAACTAAACTGATACTTGCAGTCTATTAAGTGTACGACCATATTATGTCTAAAAAAAAATGTGCATACCTCAGTTTAAAAATATCTCTAATTTTAATTCTTTTGCTATTTGCATTACATCTACAAGTTACTTCCTTCACTGAAGTCTTAAACCTCTGAAAGTCATCCATGAGGGCTGGAATTACTTGCCTCCATACTCCTATCAATATTGATATTTTGCCCTCTTTCCATGAATCACAAATATTCTTCCTGGCATATAGAATGGAGCTCATTATCCAAAAGCTCTGCTGGAAATGTACAGCCAGATTAATGTTTTCATGTCTGCTAACATAACATCCATTCTACATCCCTGGATCACAGAGTAATTTCAATTTTCCAAATTTATTATTTAAGAAGCACATTTTGTGAGGCTATAACTTACCATAGATGGTTATTCCTCTGATGGAATCTGGGCAAAGTAAATTGAAAACCTTCTGGAAAATATTCACTATCCTAGATTCTAGAATTAGAAGTGGAGCCTAAAGATGTGGCTGAATGCTACAACTTGTGACAAAACTCCAATGGATGAGGAGTTGCTTCTTATGAATGAAGAAAGTGGTTTCTTGAGATAGAATCTTTCCTGGTGAAGATGATGTGAAGACCGTTGAAATGACAACAAAGAATTTGGAACAGTACATATATTTAGTTAATAAAGCAGTGGCAGGGTTTGAGAGAATTGACTTCAATTTTGAAAGCATTTCTACTGTAAGTAACATGTCATCTAACAGCATTGTATGCTATAGAGAAATTGTTCATAAAAGGAAGAGTCAATCAATGTGGCAAACTTCACTGTTGTCTTGTTTTAAGAAATGGTCAGCATTACAGGCTTACTTCAAGAAGCAAGAAAAAAGTCAAATAAATAACCTAACTCTACACCTAAAGCAACTAGAGAAGGAAGAAATGAAGAACCCCAGGGTTACTAGAAGGAAAGAAATCTTAAAAATTAGGGCAGAAATAAATGCAAAAGAAACTAAAGAGACCATAGCAAAAATCAACAAAGCTAAAAGCTGGTTTTTTGAAAAAATAAACAAAATTGACAAACCCTTAGCAAGACTCATTAAGAAACAAAGGGAGAAGAACCAAATTAACAAAATCAGAAATGAAAATGGAGAGATCATGACAGACAACACTGAAATACAAAGGATCATAAGAGACTACTACCAGCAGCTCTATGCCAATAAAATGGACAACTTGGAAGAAATGGACAAATTCCTAGAAAAGTATAACTTTCCAAAACTGAGCCACAAAGAAATAGAAGATTTAACAGACCCGTCACAAGCAAGGAAATCGAAACTGTAATCAGAAATCTTCCAGCAAACAAAAGCCCAGGACCAGATGGCTTCACAGCTGAATTCTACCAAAAATTTAGAGAAGAGCTAACACCTATCTTACTCAAACTCTTCTAGAAAATTGCAGAAGGTAAACTTCCAAACTCATTCTATGAGGCCACCATCACCCTAATTCAAAAGCCAGACAAAGATGCCACAAAAAAAGAAAACTATAGGCCAATATCACTGATGAACATAGATGCAAAAATCCTTAACAAAATTCTAGCAAACAGAATCCAACAACATATTAAAAAAATCATACACCATGACCAAGTGGGCTTTATCCCAGGAATGCAAGGATTCTTTAACATCTGCAAATCAATCAATGTAATACACCACATTAACAAATTGAAAGATAAAAGCCATATGATTATCTCAATAGATGCAGAAAAAGCCTTTGACAAAATTAAACATCCTTTTATGATTAAAACTCTCCAGAAAGCAGGAGTAAAAGGAACATGCCTCAACATAAGAAAAGCTATATATGACAAATCCACAGCAAGCATTACCCTCAATGGTGAAAAATTGAAAGCATTTCCCCTGAAATCAGGAACAAGACAAGGGTGCCCACTCTCACTACTACTATTCAACATAGTTTTGGAAGTTTTAGCCACAGCAATCAGAGAAGAAAAAGAAGTAAAAGGAATCCAGATAGGAAAAGAAGAAGTGAAACTCTCATTGTTTGCAGATGACATGATCCTCTACATAGAAAACCCTAAAGACTCTACCAGAAAATTACTAGAGCTAATCAATGAATATAGTAAAGTTGCAGGATATAAAATTAACACACAGAAATCCCTTGCATTCCCATACACTAACAATGAGAAAACAGAAAGAGAAATTAAGGAAACAATACCATTCACCATTGCAACAAAAAGAATAAAATACTTAGGAGTATATCTACCTAAAGAAACAAAAGACCTATACATAGAAAACTATAAAACACTGATGAAAGAAATCAAAGAGGACACAAACAGATGGAGAAACATACCGTGTTCATGGATTGGAACAATCAATATTGTCAAAATGGCTATTCTACCCAAAGCAATCTATAGATTCAATGCAATCCCTATCAAGCTACCAACGGTATTTTTCACAGAACTAGAACAAATAATTTCACAGTTTGTATGGAAATACAAAAAACCTCGAATAGCCAAAGCAATCTTGAGAAAGAAGAATGGAACTGGAGGAATCAACCTGCCTGACTTCAGACTCTACTACAAAGCCACAGTCATCAAGACAGTATGGTACTGGCACAAAGACAGAAATATAGATCAATGGAACAGAATAGAAAGCCCAGAGATAAATCCACGAACCTATGGACACCTTATCTTTGACAAAGGAGGCAAGGATATACAATGGAAAAAAGACAACCTCTTTAACAAGTGGTGCTGGGAAAACTGGTCAACCACTTGTAAAAGAATGAAACTAGAACACTTTCTAACACCATACACAAAAATACACTCAAAATGGATTAAAGATCTAAATGTAAGACCAGAAACTATAAAACTCCTAGAGGAGAACATAGGCAAAACACTCTCCGACATAAATCACAGCAAGATCCTCTATGACCCACCTCCCAGAATATTGGAAATAAAAGCAAAACTAAACAAATGGGACCTAATGAAACTTAAAAGCCTTTGCACTACAAAGGAAACTATAAGTAAGGTGAAAAGACAGCCCTCAGATTGGGAGAAAATAATAGCAAATGAAGAAACAGACAAAGGATTAATCTCAAAAATATACAAGCAACTCCTGAAGCTCAATTCCAGGAAAATAAATGACCCAATCAAAAAATGGGCCAAAGAACTAAACAGACATTTCTCCAAGAAGACATGCAGATGGCTAACAAACACATGAAAAGATGCTCAACATCACTCATTATCAGAGAATGCAAATCAAAACCACAATGAGGTACCATTAATGCCAGTCAGAATGGCTACTATCCAAAAATCTACAAGCAATAAATGCTGGAGAGGGTGTGGAAAAAAGGGAACCCTCTTACACTGTTTGGTGGGAATGTAAACTAGTACAGCCCTATGGAAACAGTGTGGAGATTTCTTTAAAAAACTGGAAATAGAACTGCCATATGACCCAGCAATCCACTGCTGGGCATACACACTGAGGAAACCAGATCTGAAAGAGACACGTGCACCCCAATGTTCATCGCAGCACTGTTTATAATAGCCAGGACATGGAAGCAACCTAGATGCCCATCAGCAGATGAATGGATAAGGAAGCTGTGGTACATATACACCATGGAATATTACTCAGCCGTCAAAAAGAATTCATTTGAATCAGTCCTAATGAGATGGATGAAACTGGAGCCCATTATACAGAGTGAAGTAAGCAGAAAGATAAGAACATTACAGCATACTAACGCATATATATGGAATTTAGAAAGATGGTAACAATAACCCTATATGCAAAACAGAAAAAGAGACACAGAAATACAGAACAGACTTTTGGACTCTGTGGGAGAAGGCAAGGGTGGGATGTTTTGAGAGAACAGCATCAAAACATGTATATTATCTAGGGTGAAACAGATCACCAGCCCAGGTGGGATGCATGAGACAATTGCTCGGGCCTGGTGCACTGGGAAGACCCAGAGGAATCAGATGGAGAGGGAGGTGGGAGGGGGGATCGGGATGGGGAATACATGTAAATCCATGACTGATTCATGTCAATGTATGACAAAATCCACTACAATATTGTAAATTAATTAGCCTCCAACTAAGAAAAATAAATGGGGGGAAAAAAAGAGTAAAAAAAATAAAATAAAAGAAATTGTCACAGCTACTACCCTGATCAGTCAGCAACCATTATCACACTTGGGCAAGCCCCTCCACTTGTCCAAATGTGACTATGACTTCCTGAAGACTCGGATGATGGTTGGCATTTTTTAGCAATAAAGTATTTTTAAATTAAGGTATGTCCATTGTTTTTAAAGACATGTGCACTTAAGAGTATACAATATAGTGTAAAGATAACTTTTATGTACACTGGGAAACCAAAATAAAAATCATGGATTCGCTTTATTGCAACTTTTTAGTTCAGTGGTCTGCAACTGCATTCGCAATATCTTTGAGGTATACCTGTATGTGAAAGAAACAGTCGTCATCTGCAAGAGGTAGCTGCACTCCCATGTTCGTTGCAGCATTGCTCACAGTAGCCAAGATATGGAAACAAACTATGTGTCTGTCAATAGATGAGTGGATAAAGATGTGATTTATCACACACACACACACACACACACACACACAGTGAAGAAGAAAGGAAACTCTGCTATTTGCAAAAATAGGAATGAATCCAGAGGACATAATGCTAAGTGGAATTAGCCAACGAAAGACAAAAACTGTGTGATTCTGCTTATTTGTGGAATCTTTTTTTTTTTAAGTTGATTCATATAAATAGAACAGAATGATGTTTACCAGGGCCAGAGAGTTGAGGGGAAAGGTGGATGTGGGAAGATGGGAAATGCTAGTCAAAGGATTCATTTGTCAGAAGGATAAGTTCTGGGGAGCTAATGTACCACATGGTGATTGTAGTAAATATTACTTTGTTGTGTGTTTGAAATTTGCCACGAGTAGACCTTAAGTATTTTTACCATACACACACACACACACACACAGATAGCTATATGAGTGGATGGATGTATTAGTTAAACTGATTGTGGTGATCATTTCACAAAGTATATATGTATGTCAAATCATCATATTGTACTTTAAATGTGAGCAATTTTATTTATCTATTATTCCTCAATAAAGCTGAAAAATAGAAGAAAACTTGATTAAGATATGTGAATATGTACCTAAGATAATTATTTTGCTCATGTATTTTTAATATTTGTATAATCAACATAAATTTTTAATTTTTGGTCTAACATATACAGATAGATCTTATTTTTTATTTCTTAGAATATTATTTTGAAAATAGTTTGGAATGAAATTTTCTTTCATAGATCCACCAAAATAATATAACTAATTTCTTGATCAATACACATATATTTCAAAAATTTTGGAAGTATCCATAAATTATTTTTCACACCTCCTTTTAATCTCAAAATGGTACTGTTTGGAATATAATACACGTAGTGAACCTCCCTACTCACAGATTCATGCTCTGTGACTCTGTCTAACTGGTCCTCCACTCTATCTGACTCAGGATAAAGCACCATAAATAGCACACTGATACATTGCAGCACAAGTTATTTAAAGAAGGTGTCTCATGAAGGAGCTGGGAAGGTGAGAAAGGAAGAAGGGAGAGCAGGCGCAGGCACTGTTGCAATCAGAACTTAAAGAATTTTAAGATCTTCTCTTCCCCAGATCATTCTTAGTCCACCAACAACATGCTAAGCTAAATCAGAATATACCCTGGGATTTCCCTGGTGGCCCAGTGGTGAGGACTATGTGCTTTCACTTCGGAGGTTTGATCTCTGGTCAGGGAACTAGGATTCCATGAGCCACATGGCCAAAAAAAATAGAGTATACCCCACTTTCCATTATATCTGTGAATATTATCTTTCCTCAACTTTATCAAAAATCATTTTTCACTTCTGAAATTTTACTGTATCTATTAGGATCTGCAAGGGACTCATAGTGTATTATTAAAATTATGGCCCATTGTGATGACCTGACAAACAAGGGATGAAGTCACAGTGGCCACATTGCCCTGGTGGCATCCTGGTTTTTCCTTAAGGAGACATCCTGGTTTTCCCTGCTGGTGCCAGTTTCTCAAGACTACAAGACCACCCGACCATGAGACCCCTCCGACTATGTGATCACAAGCCCCCAGCTGCAAACTAAAGATAAGCTAAAGGTCCCTTCCTTCAGGGCACAATTTCCCATCACTAGGGTATAAGAAAGATTGGCTGTAAAAGGGGGAGCACTGATTTCTCTCTAAAGCTACTCACTTCTTTTCTTCCTGTAGTAAATCTTTCTCTGCCTGACTGCCCGGCTCGCTCTCTTTTTCCCATGCTCACCTTACAATGTCTTGTGACTCTTACAAAGTAATTGTCATCAAACACATTAGGATAAGCAGAGTAAGTGTCCTATAGGGTACCGCACCAATGGGGGTACCTAGCATTTTACTGGGAAGGCTATAATCTAGAAGTTGGCACTATAAACTTGAGTTCTCTGCTTCTAAAAGCCCAGCATCTTTACAAATTATCATAGTGAGTTTTAAAAATTGATTAAAAAAAAATTGATTTTTATTAGTGTAATTAGTGATATTCAAGAAAAGTGGATTGGCTGAAATATTTTAGGAATGTTCCCATGCTTTCATGAACAGAGCTCTGGAAGTCTGTGGACCTAAAGGACAGCACCCAAATCTTGATCCCTAAACAACCTGCATCCAGCCATCAGCTCAGAGGATCTGGGGTCCGTGAGCCTGACTCTTATCCTGATTAGCTGAAAGAACTTGTTGGCTAGGTGTGCTCTGAGCATCTAAAGTGACAGAGAGTATATTGAATTTACAGAGCAGGGCTTCACAGACATGCTTTCACTGTAACCTGGTAGGGAGAGTGCACATGAGTGGCTGACCCTTACCCACCTGTAACTATGTGAGATTCAGTCAAAAGGACCTCATAGTTGAGTATGACCTGTCCCTCCATTTGCTTCTTTTTAATTTTTTCAGGTTTCTAGGATCTAGACCAGTGGTTCTCAAAGTGCGGTCCCCAGGCTAGCAGTACCAGCATCATCTAGGAACTTGTTAGAAGTAAGAATTCTCAAGACCCAGCTCAGATCTGCTAAATCAGAAGCTCTGGGGCTGTTTTTACTTTTTCCGGTGATCCTCATGCCTGAATGTTTGAAAAGCACTGGACCAGATGCATTTTGCCATCTATCTATCTTTTCTTGGTTGCTCTCATTTTTACTTCATTTACTGCACCAGTTGGGTCTTGTCTGAGATTCTTCACACTGCTCCTTCTCTCTTACCATTATGTGTTGTTCAAGATTCTCCATAAATCAAGACCCATAGGCAACTTTTAATCAGAATTTCTTATTAATCAAGGTTCCTTCATACCCCTTGTATTTAGTTGATTTTAGGAACAATAGTTTCAGAAATTCATATTCCTCTGTGAAGCAGCAACAACAGTGCAGTGATTATCAAGTTCTATTCTTTGGAAGCCGAGGTATTTCTCTGAATCTCCTGAGGGGACACCTGGAAAGTTGAAGGAGGAAGAATAAGGCTTCTTATTATTGTCTTTTTTGAAGCAAACATTTGTTGAGTACCTATTATGAGCCAGGTATAGTTCTGGTCCCTTCACATGCTAATGCATTCATTTAGGTCGGATTCCGCTCAGCTTTTCCATCATAGAAGCTGTTGCTTAGTCATACTGGACTCTTTGTGACACTATTGACTGTAGCCCACCAGGCTTTCTGTCCATGGATTTCCCAGGCAAAAATATTGGAGTGGGTTGCCATTTCCTTCTCCAGGGGATCTTCCTGACCCAGGGATCAAACCCACATCTGCATTGGCAGGCAGGTTCCTTACCACTGAGCCACCAGGGAAGCCCCAGAAAAGAGGGTATTCTCAAGTATTTTACTTACTGGGTTGCAGCACAAGTTTTTTGTTTTTTTTTTTTTAAGGATGCTAAAGACAAAACAAGCTGCACCCTTTACTCACTGAGCTCCTAGTATCCAGGCGTTTTCTCTAGTCCTGGAATACACAGGTTCTTTCCTATCCCGGGCTTTCATATGGTCTTCCCTCTTCCTGAAGATTTTCCCTGAAACAACCATAGTAGACTCTCTAGCATCCTTTAGTTTTCTACTTAAATGTTATCTCTTTTAAGAGAAACTTAGCCATCTGATCTGTTTTAGTTATTTCCCCTCTTTTTTTCTTTTATAAAGCAGTCTTAGTTTTATCTTTATAGCATTTAATGC
Source organism: Cervus canadensis (assembly GCF_019320065.1). Taxonomy (NCBI): domain Eukaryota; kingdom Metazoa; phylum Chordata; class Mammalia; order Artiodactyla; family Cervidae; genus Cervus; species Cervus canadensis. Next base: position 40,449,024 of record NC_057406.1, on the reverse strand, counting down.
AATTTATTATGATACAGTTTCCTTATTCAATTTTTGTAGTTGTTTCCCACTGGATTGTAAGCTTGGCAAGGGCTGAAACCGTATCTTATTCTTTTTGTCTAATGAGCACTTACTAGTGTTTGGCACAATGTTGTGCTTAATAAATATATGGTAATTCAATGACCAATGAGTATAATGAGGCAACTTGAGTTCTCATTCAGGCTCTTTCTTTAACTAAAAGTTTCATCCTTAAATGAAGGTTGGATGAGATGCTGTATGAGATGATTTTGCTTCAGCATCACATGGTTCAAATTTAACTTTTAATTTTGTACTTGTCTGCTTATGCTTTTGGTGGGCAGGTGTTTTGTATCCTTCCTTAATTGCTCATTGTTTAAGGGAAAGCATTTAAGTTAATTTCTCGAGTGAACAAGAATAAAGGTGTTAAAATACAAAATTGAGCTCACACTTGAAAATTTCCTGAGCAGACAGAACCAGTTAAGCCACATAAGCAAAAACCTAGTATAGCTTATTCTGCAGAGTAAGCGAAACTTAACTTGGATTGTAAATGCCCCTGAAAATCATAAACTAAACCTAAATTGATCTAAATTGTTTTAGGTTGCCTAAAATGGCATATGAAGATCACTTTTAACCAATCCCTTGTCATTTGGAAAAACCCCACTACTATAACCAATGATTATAAGATTAAATAGTTTTTGTGTTTTCAATATATAAGCCATCCTATAACATGTCTCTGTGCTTAATGCCACCATTCACTTAAAAACTCCGTTTTAAAACTATTCTTCTATGCACAATAAATTCTTACTGGATACAGCTTTATTGATTTGGTTTTATTTTTAACAGTTTCTGGATTTTGACACGGGCTGCCTGAAAACTTTATATTGGACTAGCCATAAGAATTGGAATCTGGACCTCATCCCATCATGCTACACAGACATTAACTGTAAAGAGAAATTTAGAAAAACTTTGATCTGGGTCAAAGAAAAGGAGTATGGAAACAATGTGCATTTACACTTTTCAATGAATTAGGATTTATTTATAAAATCATTATATATTTATTAATTGAATTTTAAAATGAGTAGAGGATCTGAATAGAGATTTTTCCAAAGGATACACACAAATGGCCAACAAGTGCATGAAAAGGTGGTCAGCATCACTAATCATTGGGGATTTCCCTGTTGCAAGTCAAAATGACAATGAGATATCTATCACTTCATGTCTATTAGAATGGCTATGATCAAGAAGACCAGAGATGACAAGTGTTGGCAAGGATAGAGGGAAAAGGGAACCACTGTGCCCTGTCGGTGGGAATGTATAGGGTATAGTCCCTATAGAAACAGTATGGAGGTTTCTCAAAAATAAAAAAATAGAACTACAACATCATCCAGTAACCCGACATTTGGCTATATATTCAAAGGTAATGAAAACAGCATATCTAAGAGATATCTGCACTTGCATGTTCATTGCAGCATTATTCATAATAGCCAAAATATGGAAATTACTTGTGTCCAACAGATGAATGTATAAAGAAGATACTTACATGGAACATTATTCAGCTAGGAGGAAGAAGAAAATCCTCCCATTTGCAACAACTTGGATGAAACATGGCAGTATTATATTAAGTGAAACATTAAAGACAGAGGAAAGACACATTTGGCATAGTATCACTTATATGCAAAATCTAAACAAAAAAAAAAAGGTAGATTCATAGAAACAGAGTAGATAAGTTTTACCAGGGACTGGGAGGAGGAGGAATAGGGAAAATTTGATAAAAACACAAACTTTCAGCTATAAAATAGATAAGATAGAAGATCTAATGTAAAACATGGTGACTATGTTGATAACACTACATTAAATAGTAATTGAAATTGTATTATATAATTGAAATTTGCTAAAAGAGTAGCATTTAAATGGTTTAACAACAAAGAAGACAAATATTTGAGGTGATGGATGTACTAATTCAGTACGTGGTGGGAGGCAAGAATATACAGTAGAGAAAAGAAAGTCTTTTAGATTAGTGGTTGTAGGGGAAAAGGTCAGCTACACGTAAAAGAATGAGAATAGCACATTCTCTATCACCACATATAAAAATAGAATGGATTAAAGACCTAAATGTGAACTATAAAACTCCTGGAAGAAAATATAGGCAGAAAATTCTTTGACGTAAATTGCAATAATATTTTTTTGACTCTGTCTCCTATAATAATGGAAATAAAAGCAAAAATAAACAAATGGACCTAATTAAACTTAAAAGCTTTTGCACAGCAAAGGAAACCATAAATAAAATGAAAACAGATCCTCCAGAATGGGAGAAAATATTTGCAAATGATGCAACCGACAAGTGATTAATTTCCAAAATACACAAACAGCCCATACAACTCAATATAAAAAAAAAACAAACAACCCAGTCAAAAAATGGGCATTTTGTCTAAATAGACATTTCTCCAAAGAAGATAAACAGATGGCCAACAGGCACATGAAAAGATGTCTGGAGAGGGTATACAGAAAAGGGAATCCTCCCACACTGTTTAAAGTAAAGTAAAGTCGCTCGGTCCTGTCTGACTCTTTGTGACACTATTGACTGTAGCCCACCAGGCTTTCTGTCCATGGATTTCCCAGGCAAAAATATTGGAGTGGGTTGCCATTTCCTTCTCCAGGGGATCTTCCTGACCCAGGGATCGAACCCGGGTCTCCAGCATTGCAGACAGACACTTTACCGTCTGAACCACCAGGAAGCCCACTGTTAGTAGGAATATATTAATAAATTGGTGCAGACAACAAGGACAACAGCATAGAGGTTCCTCCGAAAACTAAAAACAGAGTCACCGTGTGATCCAGCAATCCCACTCCTAGGTATATATCCAGGAAACACAAAAACGCTAATTTGAAAAGACACATGCATCTTAATGTTCCTGTTGCTGTTGTTCAGTCGTTCAGTTGTGTCCGACTCTGCAACCCCATGGACTACAGCACAAAAGGCTTTCCTGTCCTTCACCATCTCCTGGAGCTTGCTCAAAGTCATGTCCATTGAGTCAGTGATACCATCCAACTCTCTCATCCTCTGTTGACTCTTCTCCTCCTGCCCTCAATCTTTCCCAGCATCAGGATCTTTTCCAATGAGGTGGCTTTTCACATCAGGTGGCCAAAATATCATAGCTTCAACTTCAGCATCAGTCTTTCCAAAAAGTATTCAGGGTTGATTTCCTTTGTGATTGGTTTGATCTCTTTGCTGTCCAAGGGACTCTCAAGAGTCTTCTTCAGCACCACAATTTGAAAGTATCAGTTCTTCAGGGCTCAGCCTTCTTTATGGTTCAACCCTCACATCTGTACATGACTACTGGGAAAACCGTAGCTTTGACTATGCAGACCTTTGTCAGCAAAGTAATGTCTGCTTTTTAATATGCTGTATTGATTTGTTATAGCTCTTCTTCCAAGGAACAACTGTCTTTTAATTTCACGGGTGCATCACTGTCCACAGTGATTTTGAAGCCCAAGAAAACAAAGTCCTTCACTGTTTCCATTTTCCCCCCATCTATTTGCCATGAAATGATGGGACTGGATGTCATGATCTTAGTTTTTTGAATGTTGAGTTTTAAGCCAATTTTTTTTTCCCACTCTCCTTTTCCACTTTCATGTAAAGGCTCTTTAGTTCCTCTTCATTTTCTGCCATTAGGGTGGTGTTATCTGCATATCTGAGGTTATTGATATTTCTCCCGGCAATCTTGATTCCAGCTTGAGCTTCATCCAGCCTGGCATTTCACGTGATGTACTCTACATATAAGTTAAATAAACAGGATGACAATATACAGCCTTGACATACTCCTTTCCCAATTTTGAACCAGTTCATTGTTCCATGTCCCATCCTAACTGTTGCTCCTTGACCTGCATACAAGTTTCTCAGGAGGCAGGTAAGGTGGTCTGATATTCCCATCTCTTCAAGAATTTTCCATAGTTTGTTGTGATTCCACACATCAAAGGCTTTACCATAGACAATGAAGTAGAAGTAGATGTTTTTCTGGAATTCCTTTGTTTTCTCTATGATCCAAAAAATGTTGGCAATTTGATCTCTGGTTCCTCCGCCTTTTCCAAACCCAGCTGTACGTCTGTAAGTTTTTCATTCACGTACTGCTAAAGCCTACCTTGAAGGATTTTGAGCATTACCTTACAATCACGTGAAATGAACACAACGGTACAGTAGTCTGCACATTCTTTGGCACTGCCCTTCTCTGAGATTGGAATGAAAACTGACCTTTCCCAGTCCTGTAGTCATTGCTGAGTTTTCCAAGTCTGCTGAAATATTGAGTGTAGCACTTTAACTTCTGGGATTTGAAATAACTCAGCTAGAATTCCATCACCTCCACTAACTTTGTTTGTAGTGATGTTTCCTAGGACCCCCCTTGACTTCACACTCCAGGATGTCTGGCTCTAGGTGAGTGATCACACCGTTGTGGTTATCAGGGTCATTAAGACTTTTTTGTACAGTTCTTCTGTATATTGTTGCCACCTCTTCTTAGTATCTTCTGCTTCTGCTAGGTCCATACCATTTCTGTCCATTATTGTGCCTATCTTTACATGAAATGTTTCCTTTGTATTTAATTTTCTTGAAGAAATGGCTAATCTTTCCCATTCTATTGTTTTCCTCTATCTTTGCATTGCTCCCTTAAGAAGGCTTTATCTCTCCTTGCTATTCTTTGGAACTCTGCATTCAGATGGGTATATCTTTCCTTTCCTCTAATGTCTTTTCCTTCTCTTTTCTCAACTCTCTGTAAGGCCTCCTCAGACAACCTCCTCAGCACTACTTACAATAGCCAAGACATGAAAGCAACAAAAATGCCTGTTGACAGATGAATGGGTGAAGAAGATGTGGATAGCATGTATATGCAATAGAATGTTACTCAGCCATTAAAAAGAATGAAATAATTCCATCTGCCACAATATGGATGGACCTAGAGTTTATCATATTAAGTGAAGTAGGTCAGACAGAAAAAGGCAAACATCATGTGATATCACTTTAGTGAAAGTGAAAGTTGCTTAGTCGTGTCTGACCCTTTGCAACCCCATGGACTATTAAGCCCATGGAATTCTCCAGGCCAGAATACTGGGGTGGGTAGCCTTTCCCTTCTCCAGGGGATCTTCCCAACCCAGGCATTGAACCCAGGTTTCTCACATTGCAGGCGGATTCTTTACCAGCTGAGCCACCAGGGAAGCTCAAGGACACTGGAGTGGGTAGCCTATCCCTTCTCCAGCAGATCTTCCCAACCCAGGAATTGAACCTGGGTCCCCTGCGTTGCAGGCAGGTTCTTTACCTGCTGAGCTATCAGGGAATCCTGTAATGGAAAAAAAATCTGGCAAAAATATATATGTCAATATATATATATATATATGACTAAATCACTTTGCTGTAACACCTGAAATTAACACAACATAGTAAATCAACTATCAGTTCAGTTCAGTTGCTCAGTTGTGTCTGACTCTTTGAGACCCCATGGACTGTAGCACGCCAGGCCTCCCTGTCCATCACCAACTCCAGGAGCCTGCTCAAATGCATGTCCATTGAGTCAGTGATGCCATCTAATCATTTCATCCTCTGTCTTCCCTTTCTCCTTCTGCCTTCAATCTTTCCCAGCATCAGGGTCTCTTCCAATGAGTGAGTTCTTTCCATCAGGTGGCCAAAGTACTGGAGTTTCAGCTTCAGCATCGGTCTTTCCAATGAATATTCTGGCCTGATTTCCTTTAGGATCGACTGGTTGAATCTCCTTGCAGTCGAAGGCACTCTCAAGAGTCTTCTCCAACATCACAGTTGAAAAGCATCAAATCAACTATACTTCAATAAAAATAAATAAGTAAAAACTTTCAGATCATAAAAAGAAAGGTGAGATTATGAATGTTTTAATAGACTTGGTGGTGGGAATATTTTCATAATTAAAATAATAATAATACTATGAATTAAGATTGTATTCACTGAACAATGAAAAATGAATTATGATGAAAAATAGTAGAAAGTTTTCTAGATTTTCACTAGGCCTTTTGTTATGTGTGTGTGCATGCTAAGTCGCTTCAGTCATGTCCTGTTCATTGCGACCCTATGGACTGTAGCCCACCAGGCTCCTATGCCCACGGGATTCTCCAGGCAAGAACACTGGAGTGGGTTGCCACGCCCTCCTCCAGCATGTCTGCCTCACCCAGGGATCGAACCCCTGTCTTCTTTGGCTTCTGCAATGCAGGCAGATTCTTTTCTGCTAAGCTACCAAGGAAACCCCAGGCCTTTTGTTATAGAGAACAAATCTGACTCCATATCATATCTGTTTTTTTTTTTTTTTTTTACTTTAACTTTTATTTTCTATTGCTTTTGCTTTGAGTTAATAATGTTGCATACAGCCTGAAATATACAGGACATCTTATTCTCAAGGCTGTGATCTTTAAGATTCCATTCATATAGAGGTAAAAGTTTGCAAAACAGAGAATAACATTGTCTTTTGGAGATTTATGGAAACTTCATGACCTGACCTTCCTGGACCTCTGCAAGAACAAAGAATTCCTGCACCAAGAAGTCTGCAACAACCAACCTCACCCCTGCCTCACTTGCCTTCAAAATTGCTTTGCTGAAACCCTTGTGGGAGTTTGGGTTTTTTGGAGCAGGAGCCACTCATCTTTTTGGATGACCTTGCAATAAACCTTTCTTAGCTCCCAACTTCAATGTTTTGGTTTGTTTGGCCTTACTGTGCAGGAAGCACATGAACTTGTGTTCCTTAACACTTTCACATTGTAGTCTTTTTTTTTTTTTTTGGCTGTGCTGTACCTCTTGCAGTATTTTATTTCCCCATCCAGGGATTGACCCATGCCCCCTCCATTGGGAGCCTGGAGTCTTAACCACTGAACCATCAAGGAAATCTCTCAGTTCTTTTTAGATGTTTCAAAGAATATCAGAGAAAACAAAATGTATGGATAGTTAATTTTTCTGGTCAGATTCAAGTACACTGTTTATTAACTAACCCATACTCATTGTCTCTCATTAATGAAAAGTTAATATTCACCGTAAACCAGGAAGTTACATTGTCTTTGTTTATACATATGAGAAAAATGAACTATAGAAAATTAATTTAAGATTAAACAGCTTTTAAGCTAATAAAATAACATCTAAGAATATAATCATCAAAAATCTTCTAATTTGACCCCAAATACTAAAATCAACAATTGCTTACAGTTACCAAGAAGCATTTCTGTTCCACTGTGAATATCATCATCACTTGCCCTTTCTCCATGAATATAAAGTGAAAGTGAAAGTGAAGTTGCTCAGTCGCGTCCGACCCTTTGCTACCCCATGGACTGTAGCCCACCAGGCTCCTCTGTCCATGGGATTCTCCAGGCAAGAATACTGGAGTGGGTTGCCATTTTCTTCTCCAGGGGATCTTCCCTACCAAGGGATCGAACCCAGGTTTCCCACAGTGCAGGCAGACACTTTAACCTCTGAGCCACCAGGGAAACCCTATAATATAAGCCTATGAATATAAGTACTGGACTAATTAAGAGTGAAAAAGTTGGCTTAAAGCTCAACATTCAGAAAACTAAGATCATGGCTTCTGGTCCCATCACTTCATGGGAAATAGATGGGGAAACAGTGGAAATAGTGTCAGACTTTATTTTTTGGGGCTCCAAAATCACTGCAGATGGTGATTGCAGCCATGAAATTAAAAGACGCTTACTCCTTGGAAGGAAAGTTGTGACCAACCTGGATAGCATATTTAAAAGCAGAGACATTACTTTGCCAACAAAGGTCCATCTAGTCAAGGCTATGGTTTTTCTCGTAGTCATGTATGGATGTGAGAGTTGGACGATGAAGAAAGCTGAGCCCCGAAGATGCTTTTGAACTGTGGTGTTGGAGAAGACTCTTGAGAGTCCCTTGGACTGCAAGGAGATCCAACCAGTCCATCCTAAGGAGATCAGTCCTGGGTGTTCATTGGAGGGACTGATGCTGAAGCTGAAACTCCAATACTTTGACCACCTCATGCGAAGAGTTGACTCATTGGAAAAGATCCTAACGCTGGGAGGGATTGGGGGTAGGAGGAGAAGGGGACGACAGAGGATGAGATGGCTGGATGGCATCACTGACTCGATGGACATGGGTTTGGGTGGACTCCGGGAGTTGGTGATGCACAGGGAGGCCTGGCACGCTGCGATTCATGGTGTCGCAAAGAGTCAGACACGACTGAGCCACTGAACTGAACTGAACTGAACTGAATTGGCCAGAATATGCCTTCTAAATAATTCCAGCATAGTACTCAGACTGTCCTTCAGTTTCCACCTGTATTTGGCTTTGCACTTAAAATTTCTATGGCCTTGTGTTTTTCTGCCTTAACCTTTTCCTGTGTCAGTGTGACCTTAACTTTGCTTCCTGCCTCTCTTTCTTCATTTATGACTCAGTACAACCTACCAACTTTGTATATTTGGAATGTACTATCAGTTCATTGTTAGATCCTTGCATACATTATTGTCATCGTGCAGGGCTCAAAACAATAAGCATTTACTATGCCACAGTTCTGTGGGTAAGAGGTCTGGAAGTGGCATAACTGGGTGCTCCTCAAGGTCTGTCATAAGGCTGCAGTCAAGTGTTGGCTGAGCTTGTAGTCTCACCTGAAGGCTTGACTGAAAAGATCCACTTCTAAGTTCACTCATGTGATTTTTGGCAGGATTCAGGCTTCTCAAGCTGTTAGATTGGCTGAGAGCCTCAGTTCCTTATAGGCATTGGCCTGGAACCTCTTTCAGTTCTTTGCCATGCAGGTCTCTTCATTCTCTACAACAGTTACCAAGTCCAAGCTCACTTTGCTTGCCACACAACAGGACAATAATTCCAAGAGATGAGCTAATGAGGCAAAGAATATGACTTTATTCAGAAAGCCATCTGACCAAGGAGATGGCCGACTAATGTCTAAAAATGAAAGTGAAAGTCACTCAGTCATGTCTGACTCTTTGCAACCCCATGGACTATAACTATTAACTACATGGAATCCTCCAGGTCAGGACACTGGAGTGGGTAGCCTTTCCCTTCTCCAGGGGATCTTCCCAACCCAGGGATTGAACCCAGGTCTCCTGCATTGCAGGTGGATTCTTTACCAGCTGAGCCACCAAATAGCCATCTTATCAGAGCCTGGATGCCAGGTTTTTTATAGAACCACAGAGAGAAGTGTTGAAGAGCTAAAGTCGAAGGCAGAATAGAGAGAGAGAGACAATGAGGAAGTAAAATGAAAAGGGCCATCAGTCTTGCAAAACATCTCTGGGAATGGCCAGCTTCTGGAAGGGATGTTTTCATCTTTTCTTTCTTGCAGCCATTCACAGGTGGGCAGGGTTAGAATATCTCTCTGTTAGCTGAACAAAGTCACTTTAATTTAACAGTGAAGCATTGATGTTTCAGTCTCTCAGTCGTGTCCAACTCTTTGCAACCCCATGGACTGAAGCATGCCAGACTTCCCTGTCCTTCACTATCTCCCAGAGTTCACTCAAATTCATGTCTGTTGAGTCAGTGATGCTATCTAACCATCTCATCCTCTGCTGCCCTCTTCTTTGCTTTAAATCTTTCCCAGCATCATGGTTTTTTACAATGAGCCATCTCTTCACATCAGGCAGCCAAAGTATTGAAACTTCAGCATCAGTCCTTCTAAGGAATATTCAGGGTTAATTTCCTTTAGAATTGACTGGTTTGATCTCCTTGCAGTCCAAGGGACTCTCAAGAGTCTTCTCCAATACCACAGCTCAAAAGCATCAATTCTTCAGTGTTTAGCCTACGTTATGGTCCAACTTTCCTGTCCATACATGACTACAGGAAAAACCATAGCACTGACTAAATGAAACTTTGTTGGCAAAGTAAATGTCTCTGCTTTTTAATATGCTGTCTAGGTTTGTCATAGCTTTTCTTCCAACGAGTAAATGTCTTTTAATTTCATGGCTATAGTCACCATCTGCAGTGATTTTGGAGACCCCCCAAAATAAAGTTCCTCATTGTTTCCATTTTTTCCCCATCCATTTGCCATGAAGTGATGGGACCAGAAGCCATGATCTTTGTTTTTTGAATGCTGAGTTTGAAGCCAGCTTATTCACTCTCCTCCTACACTTTCATTCAGAGGTTCTTTAGCTCCTCTTCACTTTCTGCCATTAGGGTGATATCATCTGCATATCTGAGGTTATCGATATTTCTCCTGGCAATCTTGATCCCAGATTGTGCTTCATCCAGCCCAGCATTTTGCATGATGTACTCTGCATATAAGTTAAATAAGCAGGATAACAATATACAGCCTTGAGGCACTCCTTTCCCAATTTGGAACCAGTCTATTGTTTCATATCTAGTTCTAAGTGTTGCTTCTTGACCTGCATACAGATTTCTCAGGAGGCAGGTAAGGTGGTCTGGTATTCCCATCTCTTCAAGAATTTTCTACAGTTTGCTGTAATCCACAGAGTCAAAGGCTTTAGCATAGTCAATGAAGCAGAAGTAGATGTTTTTCTGGAATTCTCTTGCTTTTTCTATGACTCAATGGATGTTGGCAATTTGATATTGGTTCCTCTGCTTTTTCTAAACCCAGCTTGAAGAGCTGGAATTCTCAGTTCATGTAATATTGAAGCCTTGTTTGGAGAATTTTGAGGATTACTTTACTAGCATGTGAAATGAGTGCAATTGTTCAGTAGTTTGAACATTCTTTGGCATTGCCTTTCTTTGGGAGTGGAATGAAAACTGACCTTTTCCAGTCCTGTGGCCACTGCTGAGTTTTCCATATTTGCTGGCATATTGAGTGCAGCACTTTCACAGCATCATATTTTAGGATTTGAAATAGTTCAGCTGGAATTCCATCACCTCCATTAGTTTTGTTTTTAGGGATGCTTCCTAAGGCCCACTTGACTTTGCACTCCAGGATGTCTGGCTCTAGGTGAGTGAGCACACCATTGTGATTATTTGTGTCGTTAGATCTTTTTTGTATAGTTCTTCTGTGTATTCTTGCCATCTCTTCTTGGCACAGGGTCCTCTGAGGCAAGCCATTATGCATGATTATAATAACAAAAACAATGTAAAGCAAGTCAAAGAAACAGTTCCAACATGGATTCAGAATTGACTCTTCTCTGGCAACACAAAATGGCAGCTAACTTTTGTCAAAACAATAGAACATGGATGTGAGAAAGAGCAGGCAGGATGAAAGTCATAATCTTTTTGTAACTTATTCTCAGAAGTGACATCCTATCATTTTTGCTGTTTTATGTGTTAGGAGTAGGTTGCCAAGATCCAAGGTGCACTCAAGGTGAGGGGGCTATCCAAGGGTATAAATAAGGGAGACTTCCCTGGAAGCCCAATGGTTAAAAATCTGCCTTTGCAATGCAAGGGATGCAGGTTGATCCCTGGTCAGGGAACTAAGATCCTGCATGCCAAGTGCCACTGTTAGGGAAAGCACACTGACTGAAACTGCCCACCCTGGCCAGGCACCATAGTAACCATTTTCATGAGTTATTTTATGACAGGAGGTCCTCGTAAGGAACTAGGAACTAGTAAACCACCACCAACCAGAAGAGTTTGGGAAAGGTCAAAAGGACACACGTGTCCAACCACCTCCCAGAATCCTGCTCACTGGCATCCATCTTGGCTGAGGAATGCGTGCACCACCAGGAAGGACTCCGAGTCAGAAGGATTGGCCAAAGACAACCCGGAAACTACTCCCATCACCATAAAACCTGAGACTGCGAGCCACATGGCAGAGCAGTTCTCCTGGGTTCCCTCAACCTCCTGCTCTCCGCCTGAGCACGCCTTCCCAATAAAATCTCTTGCTTTGTCAGCACATATGTCTCCTCGGGCAATTCATTTCTCAGTGTTAGACAAGAGCCCTATTTGGGCCCTGGAAGGGTCCACTTTCCTGCAACACCTCAAGTATTAATATGTAAAGAGTCCATGTGCCACATCTAGAGAGTCTGTGCACCTCAATGAAAGATCCTCTATGCCACAACTAAGACCTGATACAAGCAAATAAATAAATTTTTTTTTTTTTAAAGAAGGTGGAGGGATCACTATGGACAATCTTAGAGGCTACCTAAGAGTCTTTTCCTAAATGAAATCCTACATTGTTTATTCTTTGGGGATGGAAGGCTAAATGGACACAAGAACTTTCTGTGTAATTGGAGTAACTCTATGCTTATGGACATGGAACAACAGACTGGTTCCAAATAAGAAATGGGGTACGTCAAGGCTGTATATGGTCATCCCACTTATTTAACTTATATGCAGAGTACATCATGGGAAACGCTGGGCTGGAGGATGCACAAGCTGGAATCAAGATTGCCGGGAGAAATATCAATAACCTCAGATATGCAGATGACACCACCCTTATGGCAGAAAGTGAAGAGGAACTAAAAAGCCTAATGAAAGTGAAAGAGGACAGTGAAAAAGTTGGCTTAAAGCTTAACATTCAGAAAACTAAGATCATGGCTTCTGGTCCCATCACTTCATGGGAAATAGATGGGGAGACAGTGGAAACAGTGTCAGACTTTATTTTTTGGGGCTCCAAAATCACAGCGGATGGTGACTGCAGCCATGAAATTAAAAGACGCTTACTCCTTGGAAGGAAAGTTATGAGCCACCTAGATAGCATATTTAAAAGCAGAGACATTACTTTGCCAACAAAGGTTCATCTAGTCAAGGCTATGGTTTTTCCAGTGGTCATATATGGATGTGAGAGTTGGACTGTGAAGAAAGCTGAGTGCTGAAAAAAATTGATGCTTTTGAACTGTGGTGTTGGAGAAGACTCTTGAGAGTCCCTTGGACTGCAAAGAGATCCAACCAGTCCATCCTGAAGGATATCAGTCCCGGGTGTTCATTGGAAGGACTGATGCTGAAGCTGAAACTCCAATACTTTGGCCACCTCATGTGAAGAGTTGACTCATTGGAAAAGACCCTGATGTTGGGAGGGATTAGGGGCAGGAGGAGAAGGGGACGACAGAGGATGAGATGGCTGGATGGCATCACCAACTCGATGAACTTGAGTTTGGGTTAATTTCAGGAGTTGGTGATAGACAGGGAGGCCTGGCATGCTGCGATTTATGGTGTCTCAAAAAGTCGGACAAAACTGAGCGACTGAACTGAACTGAACTGATGCTTAGTCCAGGGAAGCCTGGAAGTATGGCTCCTTGGCCTAGATAAGGATAGACAGTGATACACCTGGTTAACCAGCTGCATAGACTGGTTTTAGTTACCTAGTGTGGAGGATAAAAGACCCCTGGGTAGACCTGTTCCTCTGCATCCCTGAGATTGCTGCATCTCGCTCCTGTCTTGGTGGTTCATAGCCCATAGACTAAGAAAGGGCCCTGGGAGCTGTGCCCAGAAGACTCAGCTCTCTCTGGATGCCTGCACTTTTTTTATCTCTGCTGTACTACATACTTCTTTTTAAAAATTACCTAAGTATACCTGCAAAGTCACAGGAACTCTTTCAATGATCCAGTCCCACAGAATTGCTTCAGTTGGGCAGAACTGTGTGCACTTGAGATATCACTACTATGTCTAAATTCCACTGGTATTCAAGGGGCTTTGGAAACTGTTAGCATCACTCAAATCATCTGCAAAGAACCTCATGAAATGCCTTTCCCTAGAATCAATTTTTCTCTTGAGAGTTAGACTTCTTTCTGCACTGCGCTTCACGACATTTTCTCTGCTTCTCTCATTGTAGATTACCCTTCTGAGTTTTCTACTGCTGTCAGTCAGTCAGTTCAGTTGCTCAGTCGTGTCTGACTCTTTGCGACCCCATGAATCACAGCATGGCAGGACTCCCTGTTCATCACCAACTCCCGGAGTTTACCCAAGCTCATGTCCATGGAGTCAGTGATGCCATCCAGCCATCTCATCCTCTGTCGTCCCCTTCTCCTCCTGCCCCTAATCCCTCCCAGCATCAGGGTCTTTTCCAGTGAATCAACTCTTCCCATGAGATGGCCAAAGTATTGGAGTTTCAGCTTCAGCATCAGTCCTTCCAATGAACACCCAGGACTGATCTCCTTTAGGATGGACTGGTTGGATCTCCTTGCAGTCCAAGGGACTCTCAAGAGTCTTCTCCAACAACACAGTTTAAAAGCATCAATTCTTCAGGGCTCAGCTTTATTCACAGTCCAACTCTCACATCCATACATGACCACTGGAAATACCATAGGAGTGCTTACTGCATTATATTACAATTACTCTCAATTTCTAGCTGCTCCTTGAGTGCAGGAACCCTGAGTTAGTTATATTTGTATTCACAGTGCCTATTGTCTAGCACAGTGCTGTCAAATAGAAATGAAATGTGCAAATCAGGTGGAGAGGGAGGTGGGAGGGGAGATCGGGATGGGGAATACATGTAACTCCATGGCTGATTCATGTCAATGTATGACAAAACCCACTGCAATGTTGTGAAGTAATTAGCCTCCAACTAATAAAAACAAATGAAAAAAAAAAAAAAACAAACAAAAAAAGAAATGAAATGTGCACTACATATACAATGTTAAGTTTTCTAGTTGTTGTGTTAAAAAAAAGTAAAAAGAAAGTGGTGAAATTAACAATATATTTCATCTAACTCAATATATTTAAAATGTATTATCAACATGTAATTAATATAAAAATTATTATATTTTTTATCTTTTTCTTTTCTTTTGAATTCTAGTGCATATATCTTCCCTGTACAGCTCATCCTAAATTGTATGAAATTCAAATCCTTAATAGCCATATGTGACTTGTGGCCACTGAAGTAGACAGCACAGGCTAGCACATAAAAGGTGCTCAAGTATCTGTAAGTGCATGAAATGTCCTCATTTTTAGAGGATTTGTCAAGTGCTATGCCAATTTATCATTCAACACTTGACACACACATATTATCTCGTTTAATGCACACACCACCTTGAGATGCAGGGATCTTTATCCCCAGTGTGAAAGAGAAAAAGCACTTGTTTTCCTCACCAGTATTTACCCAATTCCTAGTTTATTTTTTAAAGCTATTTATTTTATGAATAAGTGAATGACTATTAAAGAGTGAATATTTGGGCTTAAAAAGGTTAGATAACTTGTGTTAAGTGAATAATAGAGGCCAAGTTTCAAATCCAGTTCTCTAACTTGACTCCAGAGCTCCTCACTCTTCTTGATGCCTCCTCTATAGATGAAAGAACTGATATGTTAATTAATAACTATCGCATTGATAAGAACATGAAACCTAACCAAAAATATAAGAATCCATCATGTATCACTTATGTGAAGCACTAGTGGATCAGAAAAATTTTTAAAGTGGGATTATTAAAAAATAAATATTAAGATACATACCATGACATGTGGGTGTCAGGTGACCAATAAAAAGTGAATCCTAATTGCAACCAACATCATTATATCTATCACTAGAAAGAAAATAACTCTTTTAAACAGCCCTGGAGCTTCTTAGATTGCAACATCCCACAGCCTTGAGCAAAATAAATTCTTGGATGTAATTAAATTTGAAGCAGAGAGAGAGAGGACTGGTTCATTTACCTGTGTAGCAACTACAAGCAGGCATGATCTTGATAGCCAAAACCAAGACTAAGTGACCAGCAGAATCTTTTTTTTTTTTTTTTTACTTTTCATTTTATTTATTTTATTTTATTTTTTTATTAGTTGGAGGCTAATTACTTCACAACATTTCAGTGGGTTTTGTCATACATTGATATGAATCAGCCATAGATTTACACGTATTCCCCATCCCGATCCCCCCTCCCACCTCCCTCTCCACCTGATTCCTCTGGGTCTTCCCAGTGCACCAGGCCCGAGCACTTGTCTCATGCATCCCACCTGGGCTGGTGATCTGTTTCACCCTAGATAATATACATGCTGTTCTTTCAAAACATCCCACCCTCACCTTCTCCCACAGAGTTCAAAAGTCTGTTCTGTACTTCTGTGTCTCTTTTTCTGTTTTGCATATAGGGTTATCATTACCATCTTTCTAAATTCCATATATATGTGTTAGTATGCTGTAATGTTCTTTATCTTTCTGGCTTACTTCACTCTGTATAATGGGCTCCAGTTTCATCCATCTCATTAGAACTGATTCAAATGAATTCTTTTTAACGGCTGAGTAATATTCCATGGTGTATATGTACCACAGCTTCCTTATCCATTCATCTGCTGATGGGCATCTAGGTTGCTTCCATGTCCTGGCTATTATAAACAGTGGACCAGCAGAATCTGTATAAAGATTTCCTATGTGGTTTGACAGACTTTTACTTTAAACTTTTTGGGGGCATGGGAGGAGCAGTTGCTGAAGAAGCTGAAGTTGAGAGATTTTACAAGACCATCTAGAACTAACACAGAAAAAAGATGTCCTTTTCCTCACATGACATTGGAATGCAAAAGTAGGAAGTCAAGAGATACCTGGAGTAACAGGCAAGTTTGGCCTTGGGGTACAAAATGAAGCAGGGCAAAGTCTAACAGAATATTGCCAAGAAAACATGCTGGTCATAACAAACACCCTTTTGCAATAACACAAGAGATGACTCTACACATGGACATCACTAGATGGTCAATATTGAAATCAGATTGTCTATGTTCTTTGCCCAAAGATGGAGAAGCTCTATACAGTCAGTAAAACAAAATCTGGAGCTAAGCATGGCTCAGGTCATGAGCTGCTTATTGCAAAATTCAGTCCTAAGTTGAAGAAAGTAGGGAAAACCATTAGGCCATTCATGTATGACCTGAATCAAATCCTTTATGATTATATAGTAGAGGTAACAAGTAGATTCAAAGGATCAGGTCTAATTGTAACATTGTACAGGAGGCAGTGATCAAAAGAAAAAGAAATGCAAGAAGGCAAAGTGGTTGTCAGAGGAGGCTTTAAAATAGCTGAGGAAAGAAGAAAAGCAAAAGGCAAGAGAGAAAGGGAAAGATATACCCAACTGAATGAAGAGTTCCAGTGAATAGCAAGGAGAGATAATAAGTCCTCCTTAAGTGAACAGTGCAAAGAAATCAAGGAGAACAATAGAATGGGAAAGACTAGAGATCTCTTTGAGAAAATTGGAGATATCAAGGGAACATTTCATGCAAGGATGGGCATGATGAAAGGCAGAAATGGTAAGGACCTAACAGAAGCAGAAAAGATTAAGAAGTGGCAAGAATACACAGAAGTACTGTACAAAAAAGGTCTTAATGACCTGGATAATTATGATGATGTGGTCATTCATTTAGAGCCAGACATCCTGGGGTATGAAGTCAAATGGGCTTTAGGACGCATTACTATGGACAAAGCTAGTGGAGGTGATGTAATTCCAACTGAGCTATTTCAAATCCTAAAAGATGATGTTGTAAAAGTACTACACTCAGCATGTCAGCAAGTTTGGAAAACTTAGCAGTGGCCACAGAACTGGAAAAGTCAGTTTTCATTACAATCCCAAAAAAGGGCAAGTCAAAGAAAGTTCAAACTACCATACAATTGTGCTCATTTCACATGCCAGCAAGGTTGTGCTCAAAATCCTTCATGCCAGGCTTCAGTAGTACATGAACTGAGAACTTTCAGATGCACAAGCTGGCTTTCAAAGAGGCAAAGGAATCAGAGACCAAATTGCCAACATTCATTAGATCATGGAGAAAGCAAAGGAGTTCTAGAAAAACATCTACATATTGACTACACAAAAGCTCTGGACTATGTGGATCACAACAAACTGTGGAAAACTCTTGCAGAGATGGGAATACCAAACCACCTTATCTGCCTCCTGAGAAACCTGTAGGTAGGTCAAGGAGCAACAGTTAGAACTGGACATGGAACAACGACTGATTCAAAACTGGGAAAGGAGTACATCAAGACTGTATATCGTTACTCTGTTTAGTCCTGGTGTTTATTCCCAAGACTCTTCCTGATGAGGATGAAAGGAGAGTGAAAAGCTGACTTGAACCTCAACATTAAAAAAACTAAGATCATGGCATCCAGTCCCATCATTTCATGGCAAATAGAAGTGGGAAAAGTGGAAGCAGTGAGAGATTTTATTTATTTTATTGTTCTCCAAAATCACTGTGGACAGTGACTGCAACCAGGAAATTGAAAAACCCTTCCTCCTTGGAAGGAAAGCTATGACAATCCTAGGCAGCATATGAAAAAGCAGAGACATCATTTTGCTGACAAAGGTCCCTATCATCAAAGCTATGGTTTTTCCAGTAGTCATGTACAGATGTGAGAGTTGGACCATGAAGAAGGTTGAGCACTGAAGAACTGTTGCTTTCAAATTGCGGTGCTGGAGAAGACTCTTGAGAATCCCTTGGATAGCAAGGCGATCAAACCAGTAAATCCTATAAGGGAATCAACACTGAATATTCATTGGAAGTACTGATGCTGAAGCTGAAACTCCAATACTTGGCCACCTGATGCAAAGAGTCAACTCATTGGAAAAGATCCTGATGCTGGGAAAGATGGAAGACAAGAGGAAAATGGGGTGGCAGAAGATGAGATGACTAGACAGCATCACTGACTCAATGGACATGAATTTGAGCAATTTCTGGGAGACAGTGGAGGACAGAGGAGCCTGGCATGCTAGAGTCCATGAGGTTGCAGAAAGTTGGACATGACTTAGAGGTTGAACAACAACGAAGCTGGGTTGGGTCTTCCTTGCCATGCACAGGCTCCTTGTTGCTGCACGTGGGCTTTTTTCCAGTTGCAGTGAGGGAAGTCTACTCTCTAGTTGCAGTGGATGGGTTTCTCATTGTGGTGGCTTCTCTTCTTGTGAAGAATTGGCTCTAGAATGTGTGGGCTCAGTAGTTGTGTTGCACAGGCTTAGTTTCCCAGCATGAGGGATACTAGTTCCCAGACCAGGGACTGAACCCATGTCCCCTGCATTGGCAGGTGGATTCTTAACCACTTGACCACCAGGGATGTCTGCTTTTTCAACATTTAGAAAAAAATAATTGTGTTGAGTATAGTTGATTTACAATGTTGTGTTAGTTTCAGATGTACAAAATGATTCAGTTATATATATCCATATATCCATTCTTTTTCATACTCTTTCCTATACAAGTTATTATAGAATATTGAGTAGAGTTTCCTGTGCTATACAGTAGTCCTTGTTGACTATTTATTTTATATATAGGAGTGTGTGTATGTTAGGCCCAAGTTCCTAATTTATCCCTCCCCACCAAGTTTCCCCTTGGGTAATCATTAGTTTGTTTTCAAAGTCTTTTGAGTCTGTTTCTGCTTTGTAAATAAATTCCTTTATTGCTTTTTAAAATTATATTCCACATATGAGTGATATCATTTGTCTTTCTCTATCTGACTTACTTCTTTCAGTATGAAAATCTCAAAAAAAAAAAGAAAGAAAAAAAAATCTCTACGTCCATCTATGTTGCTGCAAATGCCATTATTTCGTTCTTTTTTTATAGCTGAGTAATAGTCCATTTACATAGGTGCCACATCTTCTTTATCTATTACTTTGTCAATGGACATTTAAGTTGCTTCCATGTCTTGTCTATTGTAAATAGTGCTGCAATGAACATTGGGGTCCATGGATCTTTTTGAATTTTCTTCAGGTATATTCCCAGGAGTGGAATTGCAAGATCATATGGTAATTTTATCTTTACTTTTTCAAGGACCCTACAATCTATTCTCCATAGTGACTGTAACAATTTACATTCCCACCAGTAGTGTAAGGGGGGTTCCCTTTTTTCCACACTGTCACTAGCATTTATTGTTTATAGACTTTTTGATGAGGGCCCTTCTGACCAGTGTGAGGTGATTTAGCTCATTTTAGCTATAATTTGCATTTATTTGATAACCAGTGATATTGAGCATCTTTTCATGTGCTTTTTGGCCACCTGTATTTCCTCTTTGGAGAAGTATCTGTTTAGATCTTCTGCCCATTTTTTGATTGAGTTGTTCTTTTGCTTTGGGGTTTTTTTGTTTGTTTTTTTGTTTTTAACAAAGAGCTGCATGAGCTGTTTGTATATTTTAGAGGTTAATCCCTTGTTGGTCACTTCATTTGCAAATATTTTCTCCCATTCTATAGGTTGTCTTTTCATTTTGTTTATGGCTTCCTTACTGTGCAGAAGCTTTTAAGTTTAATTAGGTCCCATTTGTTTATTTTTGTTTTTATTTTCATTACTCCAGGAAGTGGATCAAAGAGGACAATGCTGAGATTTATGTCAAGGAGTTTTCTGCCTGTTTTCCTCTAAGAGTTTTATAGTTTCTTGCCTTATATTTAAGTCTCTGATTCATTTTTGAGTTTATTTTTGTGTATGGTGCTAGAGGATGTTCTAATTTCATTCCTTTACAAGTAGCTGTCCTGTTTTCCCAGCACCACTTACTGAAGACATTGTCTTTTCTCTATTGTATATTCTTGCTTCCTTTGTCATAGATTGAGTGACCATAAGTGTATGGGTTGGTTTGATAGGCCTTTGGGAATCTTGTTTGTTGGTTAGGTAGGGGGATATCATTGGCTACTTCCACCCTGACTTCATAGTAGCACTGCCCAGTAGTTCTATATCTGGCTAACAGTGTAGCTGCTAGGCACATGTATCTATTGAAGAACAGAATTTTTAACTTTAATTTTAATTAAATTTAATTTTATTTAATTTTAGTTAATTTAAACCTAAATACTTCATGTGGCTATTTGGCTATATGTTTCTTACTAGATGGTATCAAATTAATAAGATGGGTGGGAAATTCCCACAAGTGGATCTCTCAGTCACTAGGATTCCCATAGGTTTTTGCCAGATAGGATTAAGACCTGGCAAAGCCTGTCAGATGACTTATCTAGGTCCCTTATGGGTCCCAGGTCCCTTGTGGGTCCTATCTAGGACCAGGCAGCCCTCCTGCTTCCTGATCTTAATTTTTTCAACTTTTAGTGAAGAGGAAAATTTGAAAACTTGCACCCAGCTAGAAATAACCTCATGCTTGTTCTGCTTCTGCAACTTAGCTAGCTCCTTGCAAAGTCATGTAGGTTACATAGTTTTGGGAAGACAGAAGCTTGCAACAGTGCTAGGAGCTGAAACTTAACTCACTCACCCTTGTCAATTACTCAGCCCCTGTAATCCTGTTTAACCATGTTTTTATATAGGTCAGGCATCCCCACTCCCCCACCCCCCTACCCCCGCTGTGTTCTAACCGTTGTTCCAGAGTGAGCAGAACCCCTAGTTTGAACTGACCTATCAACAGTCAGCACTGCCTACTAAAGTCTGGTGTTATGCACTGTCTATAAAAACCCTTTAACTTCTTTGTTCGGGGCTCAGAGCTAGAAGTGTTAACTCCTCTGGGCCCCCCAGCATGATAAACCTGAGTTCTCCAATTCTCTGAGTGCAGTACTTGGTTTCTCCACAGACCGACTTCTGCAACATTTCTGGAGGCACCAGCGAGATTCCAACCATGCTGGCCCCTTGAACTGCCAGACCAGTGGCTTGACCAGGCCAGAGGGAGGAACTCCAATAAGGAGGCACACCACCTGACGATTTTCCGGGTTCTCTTTTTGACCAGGATTCCAACTCTCCAGATGGCCGAGCCCCAACTGGACTTACTGGAGGGATGGACCAACTGACCAGGAACATAGCCATATAAGGTAAGACCCCGGGGCAGAGAACCCAGTCAGGTCCTGTATCCGGATGTAAGAGGAGCTTGACCACCTCCTATGGTCTTCAGTAAGAAGACCACCAGTTAGGGACCTTCCCAAGGAGAGGAGGTACTGTGATAAGCTCTGGCCTGAATGTGTGTGTGAGTGAGTGCCCTGGATCGTCTTTGTTCCAGCGCGATTGTGCGGCTTCACAGCCTTTGTGGCTATGGAGTCCAAGTGGGCCCTAACCTGTGGTTTCATGATGACCTCATATGGCTCAACACAGTGTCTGTTTCTGGGGGACCCAGTCCCTCCCTGCGAGTCAGATCTGGGTCAGGGGTTTATACAGACCCGTCAAAGCTAAGAGATCCCTAAGTTCCCCATGAGGATGTGGCCAGATGGGCACTTGAATGATCTCATCTTTTGAGGGGGCACCCACCCTTGTTTGTCTTCACACCACCAACACAGGGCGGGATACACGAGAAGGGGGAACAACTGGTTACTGGTTTTATTTAAAATTGTATTATGTCCAAACTGCCCTTTGCCCTAGGGCCCTCCACCAAAATTATTTTCCTAAAATTTTAAGGCTCACTCTCCCTCCTGTCAGCTGACTCTTTGAGCTAATGTATTGAAAAATTATGTTTCCCTTGAAAAACTTGCCCCTTTTGCCAGACTGATTTGTATCCCTCTCTCTTGATCCCCTTAGCCAGCCTGTGTGGAGTGGCACACTCTGACGTGCTCCTGCACACTTTTGAATTCTCATTATGAAGCTACCTTCCTTTGTCACCTTTTCCTTATAATCCCCTGACTCCCCAAGGATTTCAGGCCCTTCACCTAAGCAAGGAGTACATATACTGCTCTCTCCACCTGCTCAGTGCCCTTGAGATGGTCAGTCACCCCAGACCCTCTCCAGAGCCCTACCTGAAGTTATTCCTCCATGAATCCCATTACAAGGGATCACCTCCTTTCAGTTCCAACCCCCTGAGGCATTTAGCAATCAAGGCTGTCTTCAAGGAGGCATGTAACCTTGCTGTCTGGGAATACTAGGCCTTCCAGGAGTGGCGACTTTAGTGCTGCCTAGGATATAAGGCCCTAAGACAAGGCCCTTACCATTCACACTGCTCTCCTTCCTGGTCAGAAAGGTAGATTATATTTGTCAACATGATGGGGGTGGGGGGTGCTTTCCTCTAAGCCAATGGTTTAAGATTGTATGCTCTATTGGCTCTCCTCTCCACCATGGGGTACAAGGTGTCATGGAAAAAGGCTCAGATCTGCAAACAGGAGGTCAAGTACCTTGGATCTGTCATTGAGAGAGGGCATTGGATGCTGGGACATGAGAGGAAACAAACCATCTGTTCAATATCCGGGGCCAAGTACCAAGAAAGAAGTCTGTGAGTTCCTCAGGGCTGCTGAATTCTGCTGAATCAGATACCAGGCTTTCCTGAAGTTGCTTAACCATTGTATGAGCCACAGCAGGATCTGGTAAGGACCCCCTAGAGTGGGGGCCTGAACAAGAAAAAACCTTCAGGGAGATAAAGAGACTCTTGACCAGTGCTCCAGCATTAGGGCTGCCAGATGTGACACAGGACTTTAACCTCTTCATGCATGAGAAAAATCACATGGCACTAGGGGTCCTCACCCAAACAGTTGGACCATGGCAACACCTGGTCATGTGCCTGTCCAAACAACTGGACTGTGTGGCCATGGGATGGCTGCCATGGCTCTGGGCATTGGCTGCCACTGTGGTCCTGGTCAGAGAAGCAGATAAGCTTATGGTGGGACAAAATATAAATATAAAATTTCCCCATTCTGTTACTGTGCTGACGAACAGCCAAGGGCACAAGTAACTGACCCAACACCAAGATGACTCACTATCAGGGACTGCTTTGTGAAAACCCACAGGTCCACCTCGAGATTATGCGGATGCTGAATCCCACCACCTACTTACCTACAGAGGTGGGAACCCTCGATCATAACTGCGAGGAGGTCATAGATGAAATTTTTTCAAGCAGGCCAGACCTGATGGACACTCCCCTCCAGAACCTGGTACTGGAACTATTTACTGACAGAAGAAGTTTCGTCCAGGATGGACAATGCAAGGCAGGCTATGCAATAATGACAACAGATGAGATAGTAAAGGCTGAGGCCTTGCCACAAGGATGGTTGGCACAAGGGGCTGAGCTGTGGGCACTCAACCAGGCACTAAGGCACCCTGAAGGAAAGCAAGGTAACATCTACACTGTCTCAAGGTACACCTTTGCTGCGTTACATGTTCATGGAGCCATTTATGAAGAAAAGGGACTATTAACAGCAGGGGAAAGGAGATCAAAAACAAAGAAGAAATCCTTCAGCTGTTAGAGGCAGTCTGGAAGCCTTCCCAAGGGGCAGTCATCCATTGCAAAGGCCATCAAAGAGGAACCAATCTAGTCAGCAAAGGGAATCAGTTGGCCAACCAGGCAACCAAGGAGGCGGCAACCCAACCGAGTCCCACAGTGGGCCCTAAACCAATCTCTAAGGTCCTCTTGGCACCAGAGTTGCCTCTGTCCCTGAGATATACCAAGGAAGAAGATCAAAGGGCTTTAGATGAGGGAGGAACAAAAGGAAAAGAGGGCTGGTAGAAGCTTCCAGACTGAAGACTCTTTGTCCCCAGCAATATACAGTCCAACTGGTGAAACAGCACCATGAGACAACTTACTTAGGGAAAACTGTGCTGAAAAGTTTACTGAGTCATTACTATTTTGTTCCTAAGTTCCCATCCCTGTGTGCCCAGATCAGTGCTAGATGTGTGACTTGTGTGCAAAACAATGCCACTCAAAGACCAAGTCCCAGCCTAGGGGTGCAGATAGTTGGAACACTGCCTTTTAAAGATTTAGAAGTGGACTTTACTGAAGTCAAGCCCTACAGGGGCTATAAGTATTTACTTGTGGTAGTCTGCTCCTATTTGGGATGGGCTGAGGCCTACCCCATGTGCACTGAATGAGCATGACAGGTGGCCAAGGCCCTACTAAGAGACATAATCCAGAGATATGGGCTACCTCTCTTCATAGGGTCTGACAATGGTCCAACCTTTGTGTCTGAGATAATGCAGACCTTGTTCAAGATACTAGGAGTCAAATGGAAGCTCCATACTGCTTAAGAGCCACAAAGCTTTGGGCAAGTTGAGTGCATGAATTGGACCCTCAAGACTACATTAGCTACACTCTGTTAGGAGATCCAGTTACCTTGGATCAACATGCTACCTCTAGCCTTACTCTGAGCCTGATGCACCCCGAGGTCCTCAGGATATTCTCCCTTTGAGATCTTATATGGGAGACCACCCCCAGTGATAGGAAAGCTCAAGAGAGACCACCAGCAACTAGATGACCTGGAGATGTCCTGACATCTCCTGACCCTGGGAGAAGTATTACGCCATACCACCCGAGAAACCTTAGAAAGGACTCCCATTCCTTTTTGCAATTGCGTTCATCCCTATCAGTCAGGAGATGAGGTATGGGTTAAAGACTGGAAAAAGGAACCACTTCAACCAGTTTGGACAGGCCCCCATATGGTCGTCCTGGCAACCCCTACTGCTGTTAAAGTTACAGGTGTCACCCCTTGGATCCACCACACCAGAGTCAAGACAGCAGCAGCTCCCCACGATAAGGACATCTGGAAGCTGTTCGAGACTCCAAGAACCCACTCAAGGTCTGGATCCAAAATCAACAGCCCTGCTGTAGTCACTCCGGGAGCTGACTAGTCAACCATGGCAGAAGCTTGAGGATTCTTCAGCCCTGCTCCAGCCACATTCTGCCAACTGGCTGGTTGATGTATGGTGGAAGCTTGAGAATCCAGTTATCAGGATATGAATGGGCTTCCATTGTCACCCTGGCCCCTTCCCTGATCGGCATTACTGCTGTTCTCTTTGCTATAGAACTAGTTTCAGCCACACCCCAGGACTGGAATTTGGGTCAGAAGCTGCTATTAGCTGTCTGCTATCTCGTCGTAGTTGGGAGTATCGTCCCTATTAGGGGCCTGTTGTAATCACTCCCTGGTCAGATATCCCATCCCTCTACCCCACTCCCCACCTTCCCTTCTTTGACTAGGGACATCAGAGAGTCAGGGTTACGATGACACCCTGCTGAAATGGGGCTGGTTATTCCATTGGCCTTGATGCTTTCTGTGAGTCAGATACAAAAGTTTGCCTTGACTACAGTCTACCTAAAGGTAGTGGGATTGTTAAGTGGAATCAAATGTTTTGTATAATAGCGGTTTATATTCTGCTGAAAGTGAAAGTGAAGTCTGTCAGTCATATCCAACTCTTTGCGACCTCATGAACTGTAGCCTGCCAGGCTCCTCTGTCCAGGGAATTTTCCAGGCAAGGATACTGGAGTGGGTTGCCATTTCCTTCTCCAGGGGATCTTCCCAACCCAGGGATTGAACCCAGGTCTCCCGTGCTGCACTGCAGGCAGACTCTTTACAGTCTGAGTCACCAGGGAAGCCTATATCCTGCTGAGCTGCAGTGTATTAGCTGAGCTGTAGTGTATTAGAGAGTAAAACAGGCCCCACATGTCTTTTATGCATTCACATGAATAGATCAGGTCAGGGGGTCACTTGGACCTTGCTTTACCATACTCACTTCTATTGCCAAGGAGAGGTAAAGGAAACTTATGTACATAACAAAACAACCTGTTCTATTTGTCAACAAGAAGACCAATATATTTGTTTTGACCCCTGGTTTCCCCCTCAATGAAAATTGGTTAGAAGTTCGCCACCTAGAAGGAAGGTTCCTGATTAACTGAACATAAATTACAAATTTAGAACACCTGGCATTGGTGTACTTTGATGTATGCACTGCTACTGACAAAAACTCTAATTCTAAATTGCAGGGGTTTCTCATGGGAACAAGAATATGCATTCAATGACAAATATATGTGTAACCTGGCATGTCATAACACCGGGTGTTATGAAGATACCTGGTATTTCTGTTGGACCTGGGCCTGTGTCAGATGGACAAACTTGAAAAATATAGAAGCAACTTGGGAGAATAAGGACAAAGTAGCCCTCCTCCAAAAGAAATGTTGATCCCAAATGTAAGTTGGGGACATGTAATCCAGTCAATTTCACTATTTTCAACCTCAGAGACCCAAAATGGAAAAAGGGTCATCAAATCAACATCTGTATTAATGGGAGAGGTAGTGACTCAAGAACTGTATTGATATTCAGAGCGTTTCTGTTCCACTCCAGATTTCCACACATAGGCTCTTCCATTCCTTTTATGAAGAGATGGAAAGTGGCCCCCCTCCTATTTCAGCCAAGACTAAAAATCTGTTTCTAGCCCTAGCAGAGACCATAGCCCAGACTTTGATGGTTACTTCTTTTTATGTGTGGAGGAACTAATATGGGAGACCAATGGCCCTGGGAACTAAAGAATTAGATCCACAAAGACCCTTCAACAATTCAGAAAAATTCAAGAAGACCAGGGTCAGAATTTGGCATTTAAAGACTTCCATAATTGGCAAAAAAAAAAAAAAAAAACCAAACCCAAAACTGTCTGACACGGTGGGGCCCATCATTCAATGATCTGGTAGAAAACCTCATTTGTCTTGGCCAAATACAACTACTCATACTTCTAGTTGGTGGGGAAGCCCAAGTTATACAGAGCCTAATCTTCAACCTCTAGAAAGCTTCCCCAATTTAAAGACTCAATGGGATGACTTATCCACTGAAGGCCATTGGCCTGCTCCGGAAAGATTATATTGGATTTGTGGAACTAACGCATATTCAGTTTTGCCAGCCAGCTGGTCAGGGTCATGTGTACTGGGGACTATCCATCTCTCCTTTTTCCTATTCCCCCTAGCCCAAGGTGAATCATTGGGAGTCCCAGTTTATAGAGAGAGGCCCCACCAAAAAGCACAGGTCTCTACTGATCGGAGACTGGAAAGATGACGTATGACCTCCTGAATGCATAATCCAATACTACAGGCCAGCCACATGGGCAGAAGATGGGTTCTGGGACTACTGAACCCCAATTTACATGCTTAACAGAATTATCTGGCTCCAGGTGGTAACTGAAATTATTACTAATGAAATGGCCAAAGCTCTTAATTTACTGGCAGAACAACAAACCAGGATGTGGCAACAAACCAGGATGCTATTTATCAAAATTGCCTGGCCCTAGATTACTTATTGACTGCAGAAGGGGGTGTGTGTGGAAAGTTCAATCTTAGTAACTGTGGCCTACAGATAAATGATAAGGGTAAGGTCATAGAAGAAATAACCAGAAAGATGACTATCATAGCTCATGTTCCAGTCCAGACTGGAAGGGATGGAATCTTAGAGAGTTATCTGGGGGATGGTTTTCTTATCTAGGAGGATTCAAAACAAACCTCCTCTTTCCTTGTCTCTTGCCATTATTCGTGAGGACAATTTCCGTTGCAAACAGGAGGGCCACCACACTCTTCCTAGCACTGAAAATTTATCAGCCGTTGAGCCAAGAAGATCAAGAGGTTGATGCCTTATAAGCTTTAGGGGTCATCAAGAGGGGCGATTGAAGTGGAAAATTTAAAAACTTGTACCCAGCTAGAAATAATCTCATATTCTGCTTCTGCAACTCGGCTAGCTCCTTGCAAAGTCATGTAGGTTACATAGTTTTGGGAAGACAGAAACTTGCCTCACCCACCCTTGTCAATTACCCAGCCCCTGTAATCCTGCTTAGCCATGTTTGTTTCTGTAAAGGTCAGGCATCCCCTCTGCTGTGTCCTAACTGCTGTTCCCTCCTGAGCGGAACTCCTAGTTTGAACTGGTCTATTCGGACACGACTGAGGGACTGAACTGAACTGAACTGATTAACAGTCAGCACTGCCCACTAAAGTCTGGTGTTATGTACTGTCTATAAAAAGTCTGTAACTCCTTTGTTCAGGGCACAGAGCTGGAAGTGTTAGCTTCTCAGGGCCTGCTGGAGTAATAAACCTGAGTTCTCAAACTCTCCAGGAGCAGTACTTTGTTTCTCAACAGACTGGCTTCAGCAGCACTAGGATGTGGACCCATAACAGCACATGCACCTGGTTGTAACTTACACATCTGCCTTCAAGCACTTTGCTTTCTGTTATAGAGTGAAATTTGTCATATTGACATCCTACAGAACATTGGTCCATTTCTTTGATGATATGCTAATTGGACCTGACAAGCAGAAACTAATGACCATTCTATAAGACTTAATAAGTGTTCCTCTGGTAGCTCAGATGGTAAAGAATCTGCCTGCAATGCAGGAGACCCAATTTCAGCCTCTGGGTTGGGAAGATCCACTGGAGAAGGGAATGGCTACCCACTCCAAGGACTTAAAAAAGCACACATATGCCAGAGGATATGAAATAAACCTTGTAAAAAATTCAAGGGCTGGGTACATTAATTATGTTTTGGGTGTCTGGAAGTAGTCTGGTGCAAATTGTACCACTTCCAGAGAAAAACAAAACTGACTCCATATTGGATCTGTTTCTTTAGCTGTAACCTTTGTATTCTGTTGCTGGTGCTTAGTCATGCTGGCTCTGCACCTTGGTCTAAAAGAATGTTGCCTACAGCATGAAATGTGCATGATAGCCCATTCTCAAGACTCTGCCTCCCAGGCTTGACCTTTAAAGGTATAACATTTTCCATTCAAATAGAGATAAAATGTTGCAGAACAGAATAACAGTTGTCTTGTCAGAGGCTTACAGGAATAATATACAAGACCTATGTGGATAGCTGCAAGAATAAAGGATTATCACATCTTCTTTGGGGTATAACCTACACCAAGAAGTCTGCAACAACTAACCTCTCTTATTAATGTAAAAGAAGTCTGAATTCTAACTCATGTAAGATGGTTGGGATACTCGCCTGCTATCTTCTCCATTGCTATTCCTTGCCCCAATACCTTGTCTCTCAATCTGAGCTTGGACTCAGTAACACTACCACAAAGAGGCATAGTATTTGATGGGCCTCTGGATGTGTTTCCCTAAGCAGTTTATCAAGTAACTCGCAGGACTCCAGATCTCTGTGGGGCCTCAGATAAGAGAAAGTTCCCCAGCAGGCCCAGGCTGTGATGCAACCTGCCCTGCTCCTCAGGTCTAGTGGCCCCACAAGCCCATTGGTACAAGGAGTTTCAGTGCTGTCTGAAACCTCTCACAAGCATCTTTTAGGAGAATCCTAGCAAAATCCTTAGCACCATGTCCTCTTTTGTTAGCATGTTTTCTCCATTTGAGAAGACTCTCCTAGGTTGCTACTGTGCCCTGTTCTTAGGACACGAATTGACTATGCAGACTCAACTGCCCAGGAATGCAGTGTTATCTGATTCACAAAGCTCTATAATTGAACCAGTGCAGCAGCATTTCACTGTTAAATGAAAATAGTATGTACATTACCAGCTCAGACAGGTCTTAAAGGTATAATTAAAACATAAATGTGAAGCCCAGAATTCTGTCATAACCGCTTCTTCTGTACTAGCTTTCCCTCAGACCGCATGTACGGCCTCATGAGGAGTGAGGAAAGAAAGTAGCGTCCTGGTGTACCCTACAGTATTTGGGTACACCCAAATATGGTTTGTACAGTATGCTGACTCCAAGAGAAGTATTTTATAGCTCTTCTCAGAGATGATACTAAAAGACAGTAATGAAGCCAAAGTCATCATAGCCTGCCACCAAGAACAGAGAAGAATCAATACTCTAAATCATTTCTAGTTACTTATACTGCCATACCCCACAACCTCTACAAGAGCAAATTCTTGGTTGGGATTAAATGTGGAGCAGAGACAGAAAGTACTGCTTCACTTACCTGCGTAGCATCTACAGACTAGTCCAGACAGATCAAAACTAACAATAACTATCAGAAATCCGTACAAAATGCCAGAGTATATGGTTTGATAAACCTATTAAGCAAGTACCAGAGTGCCTGAAGAGCCAGTGTATTTGGTTATTAACTTTGGAAATGGATGGCTATTTACCCTATTTTGAAAATGTTAGTTCATGGACAGTGACTAATGGGTTGACCTACAGGATGGAACCTTAGGAAAAACAAAATTGGAAGATTGGTGAAGTCTAGGGGGAAAGTTATGTGGAGGACCTCTCAGAATGGGCATGTGTGACAAATCCATCACCCATATTAATGCTCATCAGAGGACATTTATGGCAGAAAAGCTCTCAATAATCAGATAGACAGTACATTCTGTCCTATGGATGTCAGTCAACCTCTTTCTCCAGCTGCCTAGTACTTACTTCACAGGCGCATTTATGAAGTGACGCGGCAACAGGAAAGGAGGCTGTGCTTGAGCTTTTCTTCACTGAGGTTGATCTGGCTTCTGCCTATTCTAAGTCCCCATGTGATAAAAGCCAAGGCCATGCTGAGCCCCTGATTGAACACACCACTCTCCCAGGAACCAGTGAGCCGTTTGGAGGCAAACTGATGTGTTGGACACTTTCCATCATACAAGGAGCAGATATTGTCTTCTTGGGAATAGAAACATTTTCCAGATACGAATTTGCCTTTTCTGTGTAAAATGCTTCTACTGGCACTAAACAGAAGGCCTCATTCATTGCCATTCATATTCCATTCAAACCACCTCAGACCAAGGAATCTGTTTGCAGAGAAGGACATAATAGATTGAAATTATACTTACAGAATTCATTAGCATTATCACAAGCCCCAGCAACCCAGAAGCTTCTGGCTTGACAACATGGTAGAATGGCTCAGTGACCACATCAGCTAAAAGAAAATTACCTCACAGGATTGTTATACAAGATGAATGTGTGACTTAAACCAGTGGAATTACATGGCAACCTCTCCCTCACAGCTAAATACATGAGCCGAGGAGCCAAGGAATGGAGGTTCACAAAGTTTCTATTCATTTTTCCCCTTCAGTTCAGTTCAGTCATTTAGTCATATCTGACTGTTTGCAACACCATGAACTGCAGCACGCCAGGCCTCCCTGTCCATCACCAACTCCCAGAGTTCACCCAAACCCATGTCTATTGAGTCAGTGATATCATCCAAACATCTCATCCTCTGTCATCCCCTTCTTCTCCTGCCCTCCATCTTTCCCAGCATCAGGGTCTTTTCAAAGGAGTCAGCTCTTCGCATCAGGTGGCCAAAGTATTAGAGTTTCAGCTTCAACATCAGTCCTACCAATGAACACCCAGGACTGATCTCCTTTAGGATGGACTGGTTGGATCTCCTTGCAGTCCAAGGGACTCTCAAGAGTCTTCTCCAACACCACAGTTCCAAAGCATCAATTCTTCGGCACTCAGTTTTCTTTATAGCCCAACTCTCACATCCATACATGACCACTGGAAAAACCATAGCCTTGACTAGACAGACCTTTGTTGACAAAGCAATGTCTCTGCTTTTTAATATGCTGTCTAGGTTGGTCATAACTTTCCTTCCTAGGAGTAAGCATCTTTTAATTTCATGGCTGCAATCACTATCTGCAGTGATTTTGGAGCCCAGAAAAATAAAGTCAGCCACTGTTTCCACTGTTTCCCCATCTATTTGCCATGAAGTGATTTTACCCCTTGCTTTTTAAAAATTGAGATATAATTCACAATACATATAAAGTGTAAAATTCAGTGATTCAGTATTTTCACAAAGTTTGTGACCATAACCACTATCTAATTCCAGAATACTGTCATCATCTCCAAAATAAATCCTGTACCCTCAGCAGTGACCTCCATTCCTCCTCCCCCAGTCCTAGGTAACAACTAATCTACTTTCTCTCTGTGGATTTATTTGCCTATTATGGATATTTCATATGAATGAAATCACGTAATAGCTGACCTTTTGCAACTGGTTCCTTTCATTTCAGTTCAGTCACTCAGTCATTTCCAAATCTTTGCAACCCCATGGACTGCAGCATACCAGGCTTCCCTGTCCATCACAACTCCCAAAGCTTGCTCAAACTCATGTTGGACATGATGCCATCCGGTGATGCCATCCAATTATCTCATCCTCTGTCATCCCCTTCTCCTCCTGCCTTCAATCTTTCCCAGCATCAGGGTCTTTTCCAATGAGTCAGTTCTTCACATCAGGTGGCCAAAGTACTGGAGCTTCAGCTTCAGCATCAGTCCTTCCAATGAATATTCAGGACTGATTTCCTTTAGAGTTAACTGGTTTGATCTCC
Source organism: Cervus canadensis (assembly GCF_019320065.1). Lineage (NCBI taxonomy): Eukaryota > Metazoa > Chordata > Mammalia > Artiodactyla > Cervidae > Cervus > Cervus canadensis. The sequence goes on along the minus strand of NC_057406.1, from coordinate 40,416,380 downwards.
TTGCAGTCCAAGGGACTCTCAAGAGTCTTCTCCAAAACCACAGTGCAAAAGCATCAATTCTTCTGTGCTCAGCCTTCTTTATGGTCCAACTCTCACATCCATACATGATCACTAGAAAAGCACAGCTTTGACTATCTGTTCCTTTTTTGGCAAAGTAATGTCTCTGCTTTTTAATATGCTGTCTAGGTTGGTCATGGCTTTTCTTCTAAGGAGCAAACATCTTTGAATTTTATGGCTGCAGTCACTATCTGCAGTGATTTCGGAGCACAAGAAAATAAAGTCTATCACTGTTTCCATTGTTTCCTCATCCTATCTGCCATGAAGTGATGAGACTGGATGCCATGACCATCGTTTTTTGAATGTTGACTTTTAAACCAGTTTTTCACTCTCCTCTTTCACCTTCATCAAGGGGCTCTTCAGTTCCTCTTTGCTTTCTCTAATAAGTGTGGTGTCATCTGTGTATCTGAGGTTGTTGATATTTTTCCCAGCAATCTTGATTCCAGCCTGTGCTTCATCCAGCCCAGCATTTCTCATGATGTACTCTGTATATAAGTGAAATAAGTAGTGTCATAATATACAGCCTTGATGTACTCCTTTCCCAATTTTGAACCAGTCTGTTCCATGTCCAGCTCTAACTGTTGCTTCTTGACCTGAATACAGTTTTCTTGGGAGACAGGTAACGTGGTCTGCTATTCCCATCTCTTCAAGAGTTTTCCATAGTCTGTTGTGATCCACACAGTTAAAGGCTTTCAGTTCAGTCGCTCAGTCGTGTCCGACTCTTTGCAACCCCATGAATCACAGCACACCAGGCCTCCCTGTCCATCACCAACTCCTGGAGTTTACTCAAACTCATGCCCACCGAGTCAGTGATGCCATCCAGCCATCTCATCCTCTGTCGTCCCCTTCTGCTCCTGCCCCTAATCCCTCCCAGCATCAGGGTCTTTTCCAATAAGTCAACACTTCTCATGAGGTGGCCTAAGTATTGGAGTTTCAGCTTCAGCATCAGTCCTTCCAATGAACACCCAGGACTGATCTCCTTCAGGATGGACTGGTTGGATCTCCTTGCAATCCAAGGGACTCTCAAGAGTCTTCTCTAACACCACAGTTCAAAAGCATCAATTCTTTGGTGCTCAGCTTTCTTCACAGTCCAACTCTCACATTCATACATGACAACTGGAAAAACCATAGCCTTGACCAGATGGACATTTGTTGGCAAAGCAATGTCTCTGCTTTTTAATATGCTATCTAGGTTGGTCATAACTTACCTTCCAAGGAGTAAGCGCCTTTTAATTTCATGGCTGCAATCACCATCTGCAGTGATTTTGGAGCCCAAAAAAATGAAGTCTGACACTGTTTCCACTGTCTCCCCATCTATTTCCCATGAGGTGATGGGACCAGATGCCATGATCTTAGTTTTCTGAATGTTGAGCTTTAAGCCAACTTTTTCACTCTCCTCTTTCACTTTCATCAAGAGGCTTTTTAGTTCCTCTTCACTCTCTGCCATAAGGGTGGTGTCATCTGCATATCTGAGGTTATTGATATTTCTCCCGGCAATCTTGATTCCAGCCCAGCGTTTCTCATGATGTACTCTGCATATAAGTTAAATAAGTAGGGTGACAATATACAGCCTTGATGTACTCCTTTTCCTATTTGGAACCAGTCTGTTGTTCCATGTCCAGTTCTAACTGTTGCTTCCTGACCTGTATACAGGTTTCTCAAGAGGCAGGTCAGGTGGTCTGGTATTCCCATCTCTTTCAGAATTTTCCACAGTTTATTGTGATCCACACAGTCGAAGGCTTTGGCGTAGTCAATAAAGCAGAAATAAATGTTCTTCTGGAACTCTCTTGCTTTTTTGATAATCCAGCGGATATTGGCAATTTGATCTCTGGTTCTTCTGCCTTTTCTAAAACCAGATTGAACATCTGGAAGTTCTCGGTTCACGTATTGCTGAAGCCTGGCTTGGAAGAGTAGTCAAAGAAGCAGAAATAGATGTTTTTCTGGAACTCTCTTGCTTTTTCGATGATCCAGCAGATGTTGGCAATTTGATCTTTGGTTCCTCTGCCTTTTTTAAATCCAGTTTGAACATCTGGAAGTTCTTAGTTCATGTACTGTTGAAGCCTAACTTGGAAAATTTTCAGCATTACTTTGCTAGCATATGAGATGAGTGCAATTGTGCAGTAGTTTGAACATTCTTTGGCATTGCCTTTCTTTGGGATTGGAATAAAAACTGACCTTTTCCAGTCCTGTGGCCACTGCTGCATTTTCTAAATTTGCTGGCATATTGAGTGTGGCACTTTCACAGCGTCTTTTAAGTTTGAAATAGCTCAACTGGAAATTTCATTACCTCCACTAGCTTTGTTCCTTTCATTTAGCATCATGTTTTCAAAGTTCATCCATATTATAGCATGTACCAATACTTCATTCCTTCGTATGTCCTTTTACTTTTAAACATAATGATCTGCTTAAGGAAAGTTTTCTTTCCATTTTATAATCATTGGACTCAGAGGGCTTAGAGGTCCCAGCATCCAGTGAGAAGAAGAATATGAGCACTGACCTAGTTCTGTTTGTTTGAAAGCTGATATTTCTTCCTACCATTTTAAGTTACTCAGGTTACTTAAATAACAAGCAGAGGAAAGGGTGTCACTCAAATGGCTGGAAAATTGATCCTGATTACCAAGGGAAAATTAGATTGCTGCTAGCTAATGAGGGAAGGAGATCAGTTCATGTTTGCAATTCATGGAAATGGGGATGACAGAACAGATTTAAGAAATGTAGAGGAGACTATATTTCCAAGACTTTGTGACTGATGAGGTGTACGGATCGAGGACAAGGAAGGACTCTTGACTTTGTCATTCCTTCTTTAAGTTTTCTTTATTTCTTTCTGTTTTTTGCTTTCTATTTTTCTATTTGTTATTGGGAGAGGGGTGAAAAAACAATTGAAAACCATTGCTAACAATAACTGAGAAAATCAAATTCTCAGTTTTGTCACTTTCATTCCCACATAACAGTCTGTTTTGAAACTCTGTTATTAAGTGCATATATATTTTGCACATTTTGCATTGTTATGTTGTCTTGATGATCCTTTTATCATCGTGAAATGTATCTCTATCTCTGCTAACATTCCTTGTCCCGAAATCCGCCTGTCTGACACACACAGCAACTCCAGTTTTCTTAAGACTAGAGTTTGCATGGTATAACTTTTTTCATGCTTTTAATTTTAACCTATTTGAGTCTTCATATTTAAAGATTGTATGAACAATATATAGCAGCATATATATATTTAATATTAATATCATTTCTTATACATTAAGATATTAATCCTTTACTATCCTTGTTGCAACTACTTTCCTGAACTACGTCTCATCAATCTCTTGTATTAGTGGATTTTATTTATTTAACTTTTGGCCACACCACATAGCATGTGGGATCTTAGTTCCCCTACCAGAGATCGAACCCATGCCCCCATGCATTGGAATCACGGTGTCTTAACACTGGATTGCCACTAATCCCTATTAGTGGATTTTGAAAGGAAAGTGAAAATAGAGACTACATGTCTTAATTCTTGTTCCAGGAAACTTTTACCCAGGGAGATAGGACTGAGAGGAATGAATAACTTTACTGCTTACCTCAGGATATGTCTGCCAAGCAGTGTGTTTGCACAGATCACCCACAGGAATAGTTCTCTTATTTAAATAACAGCTTGGTCACCTGGACAAAGAGCTTGCTTCTCTGATACCAGTTTGCTTATCAAAAATTATTTTAAAATCTTCACTTTGCAGTCATAAACTTTGCCTAGCTCCAAACAAGTCCCTGCCTTGAAGGGCCATCTTTAAACCACAAATCTAGGCCTTCAAACTCTTAATCCTCAATCCTACCCTAATCAGCAGCCTCACTCATGGATCACAGGTGAATCAAGGTGGTCTCTTCTATGCTGCAGTAACATCAGTGAACTCAGCTTGATTGAATAGATTTCTTTGGTGGTCTTATGGGAAGCTGAAAACATTTTGACAATAAAATGGGTTTTTTTTTTTTCACAATTTTTAGGTAAATAAAATTCTCTGTCAAATAGAGAATAATTAATAATAATGTAATAATATAAAATAATAATATAATCTTTTTTTCCAAAAATTTTATTGGAGTACATGATTTACAATATTATGTTAGATTCAGGTGTACAGCAAAGTGAATCAGTTATACATATTCATACAGTCACCCATTTTTTAAAATTCTTTTTCCATATTCTTACTATAGTGTGTGTATGTCAATCCCAATTCCCTATTTATCCCTCCTCCCTCCTATCCCCTGGTAACCATAAGTTATTTCCCCTATATCTGTGACTCTACTTCTGTGTTGTGAATAAGTTCATTTGTATCCTTTTTCTAAGATTCCACATATAAGTGATATCATATGACATTTGTCTTGTGTCTGACTTACTTCACTTAATATGACAGTCTTTCAGTCCATCCATGTTGCCGCAAACAGCATTGTTTTGTTCTTTTTTATGGCTGGGTAGTATTCCACTGTATACATGTACCACATCTTCTTCATCCATCCCTCCACTGATGGACATTTAGGTTGCTTCCATGTCCTGGATATGGTAAACAGGGCTGCAGTGAACATCGGGGTGCATGTATCTTTTTGAATTATGGTTTTCTCTGAGTATATGCCCAGGAGTGGAACTGCTGGGTCATATATTATTTCTGTTTTTATAACAAACCTGCATAATAGTGGCTGTATCAATTTACATTCCCCCCAACAGTATTGAAGGGTTCCCTTTTTTCCACACCCTCTCCAGCATTTATTGGTAGTAGATTTTTTGATGATGGCCATTCTGACCAGTATAAAATGATACCTCATTGTAGTTTTGTACAATCTATTCTTTTATACCCTACTCTAATTTTTTCCTATCACTTATCAAAATCAAATTAAAATAACAATACTTTGGGAATTCTCTGGTGGTCCAGTGGTTAGAATTCCACACTTTCACTGCTAAGGGTCAGGGTTCATTCCTTGGTTGGGGAAGTAACATTTCACAAATGGTTCAGCCAGAAAAAAATTTCACAGATAAATAAAATGACAACACTTGGCCTTTTCAGGCCAAATAGTACAAATTTGTTAACATTCTCAAGGTCAGGTTTTGTTTTCTTGGGGTTTTTTTTTGCCATATAATTACTAGTATGCTCTCAGCTGGTAAAGAATCTGCCTGCAATGTGGGAGACTTGGGTTCAATCCCTGTGTTGGGAAGATCCCCTGGAGAAGGGAAAGTCTACCCACTCCAGTATTCTAGCCTGGAGAATTCCATGGACTGTGTAGTCCATGGGGTCGCAAAGAGTTGGAGATGACTAGGTGACTTTTGCTTTCACTTTCTCAATATAACAAGTAAACATATTTAGTCAAGATTAGGACTTGCATCTTTAAAGGGAAAAGCTGAACAATTAATTTTAACTGTTTTACATCTACAATATCCCTAGTTACTTTAACTTAATGCGAGAATTTATAGAAAATAGAATATGGTAGGTAGGTCTGCTACACTTTGCTTCTTCATTTATTCAGAGGGATGTTTTAGAGTACAAGTATGATCTTGTCAGCACTTCTGTGCATGGTTTCTAACGCCTTCCTATTGCTCCAAAGGTAATCTGTCATCATCCTTAGTATGGGTAAAAGGCCCTGCATTCTGTGACTCCTGCCTAAGTGTCAGTTTTCATGTCTCAGTTTGCTCTTCTCTCACTGTTTCCCAATGCCCCAAATTCCTGTGGCATTTCTTCAAGCACCCCCAAATTCCTCTGACATTCAAGGCCTTCACATTTGCAGTGCCCTTTCCTGGAATGTTTCCCCACTTCCCTTCTACACTCCTTTTTGCTCCTCTAAGCCTTATCCTTTAGATTTCACCTTAAATATCACTTCCTAGGACTTTTCCCCAGGCTTCCCAGTTTAGGTTGTCTTCTTTCTATAGTTTTCTTTGCACTCTGCCTTCTCCCTCCTGGCACAAACCTCAGTTGTTAAGTTTATGGTTATTTGCATGCTTATTCCATGCTATCTTTCCCACTGGGCTCTAAATTCTTTGACACTTTGTTTACTGGACAGGACAGTGCCTGTCTCAGAGGAGGATTCTATAGATATTTGTGGAGCAGATGAAAGAATTTCTAAAACTGACATTTAAATTAGTGCTTTATTTCATAATCTTCCTCTCAAAATAGGAAAAATGTGTTAAATAAAATAAACTGTTCCTTTTCCATGCCAAGTGTGGTGACCCAAAGACTAAAGAACAGATAAAAAGAAGGAAGGTCTTGGAATTCAGAAATGGAAAAATCAGACCCTTATCATCCTTCCCTCCCCCATGCTGTAACTATTAATGGATTTCAGGTCCTCCTGAGCAGTATAACCTGTCTGCCTTCCTACCCCACACAGGGAAAAGGTATTTGCCTTACTCTTCCCCCACCCAGTACATGTGCTTCATTCAATTAGCAAATGATCTGCAAGACCCCTATCCTACTCCTTGTACTCTGGGTATAAACGTGGACTAAGGACCCCGTTCAAAGTCAGTTCTCCCTTGAACTGGCCCACTGTTCTAACAGCATCTCCCACTCTAATAAACTTTATTTACCTCTCATTCTCTCTCATATCTGGAAATTCTTTTCCAACCCATGCCTGGACCATGACACCAAGGTCCTGATAGACAGATTTTAAGACTAATTATATAACAAAACTTTATATATAATTTCTGATGTGCTAGGCATTGTCTTAGTGAAAGTAAAAGTCACAGTCATGTCTGACTCTTTTCAACCCCAAGGACCATACTGTCCATGGAATATTCCAGGCCAGAATACTGGAGTGGGTAGCTATTCCCTTCTCCAGGGGATCTTCCCAATACAGGGATCAAACCCAGGTCTCATGCATTGCAGGCATATTCTTTACCATCTGAGCCATCAGGGATGGGGCCTTTACAGTTAGGAATTCATTTTATCATAATGCTCTGAGGTATGTATTGCTATTATTGCCCCTTTATTTAATTTTTAAAATAAATCCTCCACCCAGCTTGGAGGATCTTAGTTCCCCGACCCAGGGATGGAACATTCGCCCTTGACAGTGAAAGCACAGAGTCCTCACCGCTGGACTGACAGGGAATTCCTATTATTGCCCTTTTATAGATGAGGAAAGTAAAGCAGAGAGAGGTAAAGTGCCGGAGCCTGCCGGCAAACCAACTGGTCGAGAACGCAATTACCAGAGTACCTAGGAAATAAGACTCAGAAAGATGGGGTTGAGAGGGACGGAGTCAGCTTGCATCTGATTCCGACAACTTTATTGAAGAATACCACACCTATATATATGCTAACAGGAGTTACTAAAAATATATCAAAGGTTTGCATACGTGCAGAGCTACAGGCACAGATGTTTTAAATTCCTACACTTAAGATCAGTAAAGCATTACCCTAGCGCCCAACATGATTAAGATCAATAGAACATTAACTAGATAGAAAACAGGCTTCAAGCATGACGAGTTTATCAGCACCAGGAAAATAGGCGAAAGGTCACCGGGGTGTTTTTTCCCTGAAGGAGACAAATGCCAGTCTATACTTTAACAAGAAGGGGTGGCAGGACAAAGAGAGACCCTTTGTTCTCTCTTAGGGCCGTAAGGTGCCTGTACGTTCAGGCCGGCTCCCTGCAGTAAAGTATTGAATATGCTGTCCAAGGTAGCACAGCTAGTAAATGGCAGAGCTAGGATTTGAACTCAGGGAGGCTGATTCCAGAGTCTGTACTTTCGACCATCCGTGCTGTGAAGAATAGTGTCTGGCACATGGTAGGTGCTCAGTGAATGCTACTTGATAAAAAAGTGTTTTTCTGTAATCTTTCTGTGCCCGGGTTGCCAGCTAGTGTTTAATTTTAAGGTGTTACAGCAGGTAGGTAGTTAGATAAGAGCAGAGAAATGGGGGCAGGGGCCAGGTGGCAGGAAATCATGCATCTTGTAAACAGCGGGGGTTCAAGGAGACAGAGGAAATCAGGAACATGCAGACTGACAGGAAACCACACCTTTTGGGCAGTAAGTGTCCTGGAAGCAGATCAAGAAAGATGAAGGCAGGAATCTCCTGCATGTGAATGTAAATTGTTGCTTAATATGCTCTCAATGCAATAAAACTAGCTTTGCAGATAAGAAGCCCCCATCATGCACCTATGCTGTGACACTTCCGATCTAAGCTCAGTAAGAAAAAAATCCCTTCTCCCCTCAGGAAGATAAAGTGGGGATGAAAATCAGGAATATGACCCCCAAACTCCTCCTTCCCCAATGAATATTTTGCCCCTTCATTTGCATGGTGCTCATAACCAGCTGGCCAAAGAAACACAGGACAGCAGCTACTTACCTGTCTACCTGCTCTCCCTCTGAGTATTCTTTCTTAAATAAATTAACTTTACTTTTTAAACTCCCTGCTTCATCTCTGAATTCTTTCACAATGAGGCAAAAACATTAAATTCTTGTTCTGCCAGGAATAAAGGCAGATACTACATCTTTGAATTCTGTATCTCAGTGCTTACCAGTCACAGCCTCACTATCAGCTCATTGGAAAGTCAGGATGAAATCACTACTCTCTGACTCTAAATCCTAGATACTTTAGCTCCTGCTAAAGTTGGGCTCACAGGTCACTGTGAGGGCTAGTAGCTTTACAGTGCATGGATGAGATTGAAATCTTTGAAAAACAGGTTTAATTTGTCAAATGCCTTTTCTGCACCTATTGATATAACATAATTTTTATACTTCATTTTGTTAATGTGGGGTATTACAATAATTTGTGACTATTGAACCAATTCTTACACCACTGGAATAAATACCACTTAACCGTAGTATATAATCCTTCTGATGTATTGTTAATACTCAGTTTTCTAATAATTTGTTCAGGATTTTTGCATCTATGTACATCAGGGATATTGGCCTGTAAATTTCTTTTCTTATTGTCCTCACTTACTTTTGGTAATGTTGGTCTTGTAAAATTTTGGAATTGTTCCCTCCTCTTCAATTTTTGGAAAAGTTTGAGAAGAATATAGGTCTTATATCCTTTCTGAATTGGGGAGATAACTCACCAGTGAAGCTGTCTGGTCCTGGACTTTGTTTTTGGGGAAGTTTTTGATTACTGTTTCAATCTCTTTGCTAGTGATTGGCTTGTTCAGATTTTCTATTTCTTCGTGATTCAGACTTGGAAGATTGTGTGCTTCTAAGAATTTGTCCATTTTTCTAGGTTGTTAATTCGTTGTCATATGGGTGTTCATGGTATTCTACTTCTTTTTCTTTCTGTGGTATCAATTGTAATTTCCCCACTTTTTTCCTGACTTTATTCTTTCTTTTTTTAGTGAGTCTAGCTAAAACTTTGTTCATTTTATTTCTCTTTTCAGAGTACCAGCTCTTTGTTTCATTGATCTGTTTTGTTGTTTTTTTAGTCTCTATTTTATTTACTTCTGCTCACATCTTTATTATTTCCTTCTCTCTGTTGACTTTGGGCCTTGTTTGCTCTTCATTATCTAGTTCCATTAGGTGTAAGAGTAGAGTGCTTATTTGAATTATTACTTGTTTCTTGAGGTAGACCTGCATTGCTATAAACTCCCCTTTTAGTACCACTTTTGCTGCATTCCTTAGATTTTGATATATCATGTTTTCATTTCATTGCATATCTGAAGTCTTCAGATATGTTTTTATTTCTCTTTTGAGTTCTATGTTAAATTCAATAGCTGTTAAATAATGTGCTGTTTAGTTTCCACATATTTGTGATTTTTCCAGCTTTCTTCTAGATTATAATCATTGTGGCAAAAAAAAAAAAAATGCCTGATATGGTTTTGATTTTCTTAAATGTATTGAGACTTGCTTTGTTTTCCGAATTATGGTCTATCCAGGAGAATTTTCTATATGCACTTGAGAAGAATGTGTAATCTGTTGCTTTTGGTTGGCATGTTCTCTGTGATTCTATTAAGCCCATCTGATATAAATTTTTTATTTTTAAAGCCACTGTTTCCTTGTTGACTTTCTGCCTGAATAATCTATTCATTGATATAAGTAGGGTATTAAAATATTCCACTATATTGTGTTGCTATCAATTTCTCCCTTTAAATCTGTTAATAATTAGCTTATATATTTTGGTGCTCCAATATTAGATGCATATATGTGAATAATCATTATGTTTTCTTGATGAGTTGTCCCCTTTATCATATATTGTCCATCTTTGTCTCTTGTTATGTTTTTTGGCTTGAAGTTTATTTTTGTTGGATATAATAAGTATGGCTACATTTGCTTTATTGGGCTCTCATTTACTTGGAGTATCCTCTTTCATCACTTTTGAGGTTACATTTGTCTTTAGAACTAAGTCTTCTGGAGGCTGCATTTAGTTGGGTCTTATTTTTTAATTCATCAGCCATTTCTGTCTTTTAATTCATGGATTCAATTTCCAGGAAGATTTTTGATAAATGAGAACTTAGTACTGCCATTTATCTTTTATTTTCTAGTTGCTCTATATCTCCATTGTTTCTCTGTTTGTTTGTATTTCTGTCTGCCATTTTAGTTCCATGGCTTTCTATTTTGTTTTTCTCAGTTTCCTCTTCTTTTTCACTGCTAAATAAGACACAATAGAAAAACAAATGATTGATATTTTGTACATTGCATTTTCTTCAGAAAATCTAGAGCAAAGGATTGCTTATATTTCCATAATAGTTCAACACCACAGATTGAAAACAGAACTAGTGAGAAAACAGCTGAACTTGCACTTGAAGTCAACTTCCAGTTGACTGCAAAATTCAAGGTTTCTCAGATGTCAATACAGTGTTCAAAGTAGTGGATAAAACTTTACAGATTGGTTGTGCTTGTTCCAGGCTATTGCACTAGTAAACCCGCAGGCTGTATTCTTCATTGTTCGCATCTGTAGTCTTCAAAGCCAATAAGCTTTTTCCTGCACCAAGATCATCATCATAACGTACCATTTGGATGGTTAAATACAGATCATACCCATGTAAAACACCATACTGATCTGATGTGGATACGTCTATACCAAACTAGGTAACCTACATAGTAAATTCTTCCTTCAAAGGGATGAAAGGCAATTTTTTATCTTTCTGAGTGACATCTGTATAATTTATCAGTTCTAGTGGCTCTTCAAGACTTTTCCCTTCAGAGTGTTTCAGTTTCTCAATTGCATCAATGTATTTTTTTCATAAATCCTGCACAGGTATCTGAATTATTGTTGCTTTGTCCTGAGGTCTTGGTGGAATTAGTGTCAAGGTTTGCCACCTTGCTGGACCATGAAAGCCCCCCAAGGCTGGAATCTACAGACTTGCCCTTAGTACTGATTTTTCTGCTCTGGGAATTGCTACTATTGTGTTGCTTCTTGTCTTTCTGAAACATCTTACAACATAGCTGATCCAGAGGCTCTCGCTGCAGAATCCAACATTATTTTATCATCTTCAAAGATTTCACAGACAGTGGTCTGCACAGTTTCCTTTCATTCCAGCATGGTCATTACTCATCAGAAAAACAAGGTACCTTACCACTGCCTGCACTCAGGGTCATAGACCCACCGCCTGGGCAGCCTGAGCAGCTGTTGCAACTCCTGTTCTACTCAGTTTCCTCTTTTAGTAGGCTTTGTGTCTCTGCTCTAGACTTGTAGTTAACATGAGGTTTCTATAAAAGGTCTCAAATAGTCCTTTTTCTATCAATAACATGTTCTCTTTACTTGGCTATGTGAGTTCTGTCCTTTTCCTCTTACCTTTTTATGTTTTTGTTGTAGCAAGTTGTCTCATTTTATGTTATAAGTTTGTCACCAAATTGAAGTAGCTATAGTCCTGGGTCTGGAAGATCCCCTGGAGAAGGAAATGGCTACCCACTCCAGTATTCTTGCCTGGAGAATTCCATGGACAGAGGAGCAGGTTGGGTTACAGTCCATGGGATCGGAAAAGAGTCAGATGTGACTTAGCGACCAAACAACAGCAAAATAGTTATTTTTACTGCTCCCCCACCCCGACTCTTAACCTTTATGTTATAATTGTTTAACAACCTATACTGATATAGACTTGTAATTTTCGGATTCTGAAATTATATTTATCACCTTATTCAAAGTTTTGTGTACTTTTGCTTTCAGGTGGTTGGTGGCTAGGATTGCAAGCACGGCCTCCACTTTTCCCCTACTTCTGCCTCTACCATGTGTTCCAGTGTACACCCTCTTGAGGTACCGATGTGTAGAGCTCTGGTGTCTTGGTGTGTTGGTCAGAGGAACCTTGGTTGAGTTATAGATGTTTTACTGATTGTAAATTGAAGGGGAGAGACAAAAGGAGGGTATCATGCCACTATAATGCTGATGTCACTCCAAGACTTTATTTTTTAGAAGACTTAAGATCACAACAAAATTGAGGAAGGAACCCCATGTAACCCCTACCCCACACATGCATAGGTTCTCCCATTACCAATATCCCCACCAGAGTGGTACATTTGTTACAACTGATGAATCTGTAGTGATCCAAAATCCACATTTTACCTTAGAGTTCACTCTTAGTGTTGTATATTCTATGGATTTGGACAAACAAATAATGACATGTACCTATTATTATAGTATCATATATAGAATTTTCATTGTCTTTTCCAGAATATCTTAATTGGAATTGTACAGTATGGAGGTAGGTTTTTCAGGTTGGCTTCTTATGCACTAAGTAATATGCTTTTAAGATTCCCCCATGGCTTTTCATGGCTTGGTAGCTCGTTATTTGTTCTTTTTTGCATTGAATAATATCCCATTGTCTAGATGTACCATTCTTTATCTATTCACCTACTGAAGACAATGTTTTTGCTTGTAAGTTTTCACATGAATAAAGCTGTTATAAGGCTTCCCTGGTGGATCAGATGGTAAAGAATCTGCCTGCAATGCGGGAGACCCAGGTTCAATACCTGGGTCGGGAAGATCCCCTGGAGAAGGGAATGGCAACCCACACCAGTATTCTTGCCTGGAGAATTCCATGGACAGAGAAGCCTGGTGGGGTACAATCCATGGGGTTGCAAAGAGTCTGTTATAAACATCTGTGTGCAAGTTTTCAACTCCTTTGGCTAAATACCAAGGAACATGATTGCTGGGTTATATGGTAAAAGAGTTTATTTCTGTAAGAAACCACAAACTCTTTTCCAAAGTGGGTGAAATGCGTTGCATTCTGACCAGCAATGTATGAGACCGCCTGTTGCTCCAAAGCCTCTCTAGCATTTGGTTTTGTATTTTGAATTTTGTCCCCTTTAATAGATGTATTGCTGTTATTCAGTCGCTCAGTCATGTCAGACTATTGTGACCCCATGGACAGCAGCATTCCAGGCTTCCCTGTCCTTCACTATCTCCCAGAGTTTGCTCACTCACGTCCATTGAATCGGTGATGCCATCCAACCATCTCATCCTCTGTCAGTTGACAAATTTAATTTTCTTGAGCTCCAAAATCACTGTTGATGATGACTACAGCCATGAAATTAAAAGACGGTTGCTCCTTAGAAGGAAAGCTATGACAAACCTAGACAGCATATTAAAAAGCAGAGACATCACTTTGCCAACAAAGGTCCATATAATCAAACCTATGGTTTTTCCAGTAGTCATGCGTGGATGTGAAAGATGGACCATAAAGAACACTGACGCTTAAGAATTGATGTTTTCAAACTGTGGTGTTAGAGAAGACTTTTGAGAGTCCCTTGGACTGCAAGGAGATCAAACCAGTCAATCTTAAAGGAAATCAATATTGAATATTCATTGGAAGGACTGATGCTGAAGCTGAAGCTCCAATGCTCTGGCCACCTCATATGAAGAGCTAACTCATTGGGAAAGACCCTGATGCTGGGAAAGATTGAGGGCAGGAGGAGATATGAACTCATTGGATGGCATAACTCAATGGACATGAGTTTGAGCAAACTCTGGGAGACACTGTAGGACAGGGAAGCCTGGTGTTTTGCAGTCCATGGGGTTGTGAAGATTCGGACATGACTGAGCGACTGAGAAACAACTGGTCTCTCTACTCTGCTTCACTGATCTACTATTTATTCTTTAATATCACACTATTTTGATTATAGTGACTTTATAGTAAATCTTCAAGTCAGGGAATGTCAGTTTTTCAACTCCATTCTCCTTCAGTATTGCATTGAGTATTCTGGGTCTTTTGTCTGTCTTTTTTAGAATTAGTTTGTTGATATTCACAAATAACTTGTTTTGATTATGATTGGGAGGACTTTGAATTTATAGATCAATTTTAAAAAATAAAAAGAACTGAGTTGTGGTAACTCTCCCCAAGCCAAACAACTTGATATTTTACTCAGGCCATACAGTCATGAGTAAGTAAGTGATTTGATATCTTAAAAATAGAGTTTGGAAAATATATTAGGTTGGTGCAGTAACTGTGGTTTTGTATTGTTAAAATTGCCATTTGATATTGGAATACACTCTTAAATAATGTGGCTATGTTGTATATCACTTTAATATGCATTTCCTGCTTTATATTTTTAATGACTTATTACTTGCTGCTTATTTTATATTTATTTTAGACTATGGAGATGATGTTCAACAAAAAGCAAATTAGAGTGATTTTTTTTATTCGAGGTCAAAATGGATTGTAAAGCATTGAAGACAACTTGCAACATCAACACAACTGGCCCAGAAACTGCTAAAGAACATACAGTCCAGTGGTGGTTCTATAAGTTTTGCAAAGGAGACGAGAGCCTTGAGGATGAGCAGGGTAGTGGCCGGCCATCAGAAGCTGACAACAATCAACTGAGAAAAATCAATGAAGTTGATTCTCTTACAACTACATGAGAAGTTGCCTAAGAACTGAATGTTGACTATTCTACAGTCAACAATTTGAAGTAAATTGGAAAGGTGAAAAAGCTTGATATGTTGCTGCCTTATGAGTTGACCACAAACCCAAAATATTGTTGTTTTGAAGTATCATCTTCTCTTATTCTATGCAACAACAAATGATTTCGGATTGTGATGTGTGATGAAAAGTGAACTTTATATATGAACCAGCAATGACCAGCTCAATGATTGGACAGAGAAGCAGCTCCAAAGCACTTCCCAAAGTCAAATTTGCCCTAAAAAAAGGCAGTGGTCATTGTTTGGTGGTCTGCTGCCCATCTGATCCATTACAGCTTTCTGAATCCCAGTGAAATCATTATATTTGAGAATTATGCCCAGCAAATTGATGAGAAGCACTGGAAACTGCAATGCCTGCAGCCAGCTTTGGCCAACAGAAAGGGCCCAATTCTTATACAGGACAAAGCCCAACCACATGTCACACAACCAATGCTTCAAAAGTTGAGTGAATCGGTCTACAAAGTTTTGCTTCATCTGCCATATTCACCTGACCTCACACAACTACCACTTCTTAATCATCTTGACAACTTTTTTTGCAGGGAAAACACTTCTACAACCAGCAGGATGCTTTCCAAGAGTTTGTTGAATCCCAAGCACAGATTTTTACACTACAGGAATAAATAAAGTTAATTCTCATTGCCAAAAATGTGTTGAATGTAATGGTTTCTATTTTGACTAATAAAGAGCTTGAGCCTACTTATAATTATTTAAAATTCATGGCCCAATATTGGAATTATCTTTTCCTAACCCAACAGTATCACAAGGTAGGAACCACATTTTGGATATGTTCAGTTCAGTCGCTCAGTTGTGTCCGACTCTTTGTAACCCCATGAACCACAGCACGCCAGGCCTCCGTGTCCATCACCAACTCCAGGAGTCTACACAAACTCATGTCCATTGAGTCAGTGATGCCATCCAACCATCTCATCCTCTGTCGTCCCCTTCTCCTCCTGCCCTCAATCTTTCCCAGCATCAGGGTCTTTTCCAATGAGTCAGCTCTTTGCATCAGGTGGCCAAAGTATTGGAGTTTCAGCTTCAACATCAGTCCTTCCAATTAATATTCAGGCCTGATTTCCTTTAGGATTGACTGGTTTGATCTCTTCGCAGTCCAAGGGACTCTAACCAGTCTTCTCCAACACCACAGTTTAAAAGCATCAATTCTTCAGCGCTCAACCCTCTTTATGGTCCAACTCTCACATCTGTACATGACTACTGGAAAAACCATAGCCCTGACTAAATGGACCTTTGTTGACAAAGTAATGTCTCTTCTTTTTAATATGCTGTCAAGGTTGGTCATAACTTTCCTTCCAAGGAGTAAGCGTCTTTTTATTTCATGGCTGCAATCACCATCTGCAGTGATTTTGGAGTCCAAAAAAATAAAGTCAGCCAGTGTTTACACTGTTTCCCCATCTATTTGCCATGAAGTGACAGGACCGGATGCCATGATCTTAGTTTTCTGAATGTTGAGTTTTAAGCCAACTTTTTCACTCTCCTCTTTCACTTTCATCAAGAGGCTCTTTAGTTCTTTACTTTCTGCCTTAAGGGTGATGTCATCTGCATATCTGAGGTTATTGATATTTCTCCTGGCAATCTTGATTCCAGCTTGTGTTTCCTCCAGCCCAGCGTTTCTCATGATGTACTCTGTGTATAAATTAAATAAGCAGGGTGGCAATAAACAGCCTTGACATGATCCTTTCCCAATTTGGAACTAGCCTGTTGTTCCATGTCCAGTTCTAACTGTTGCTTCATGACCTGAATATAGGTTTCTTAAGAGGCAGGTCAGATGGTCTGGTATTCCCATCTCTTTCAGAATTTTCCAGTTTATTGTGACCCACACAGTCAAGGCCTTGGCAGTCAATAAAGCAGAAATAGATGTTTTTCTGGAACTCTCTTGCTTTTTCAATGATCCAGCAGATGTTGGCAATGTGATCTCTGGTTCCTCTGCCTTTTCTAAAACCAACTTGAACATCTGGAAGTTCACGGTTCACATATTGTTGAAGCCTGGCTTGGAAAATTTTGAACATTACTTTACTAGTATGTGAGATGAATGCAATTGTGTGGTAGTTTGAGCATTCTTTGGCATTGCCTTTCTTTGGGATTGGAATGAAAATGGACCTTTCCCAGTCCTGTGGCCACTGCTGAGTTTTCCAAATTTGCTGGCATATTGAGTGCAGCACATTCACAGCATCATCTTTCAGGATTTGAAATAGCTCAACTGGAATTCCATCATCTCCACTAGCTTTGTTCATAATGATACTGCCTAAGGCCCACTTGACTTCACATTCCAGGATGTCTGGCTCTAGGTGAGTGATCACACCATCGTGATTATCTGGGTCATGAAGATCTTTTTTGTACAATTCTTCTGTGTATTCTTGCCACCTCTTCTTAATTTCTTCTGCTTCTGTTAGGTCCATACCATTTCTGTCCTTTATTGAGTCCATCTTTGCATGAAATGTTCCCTTGGTATATCCAATTTTCTTGAAGAGATCTCTAGTCTTTCACATTCTCTTGTTTTCCTCTATTTCCTTGCACTGATCACTGAGGAAGGCTTTCTTCTCTCTCCTTGCTATTCTTTGGAACTCTGCATTCAAATGGGAATATCTTTCCTTTCCTCCTTTGCTTTTCGCTTCTCTTCCCTTCACAGCTATTTGTACAGTCTCCTCAGACAGCCATATTGCTTTTTTGCATTTCTTTTTCTTGGGGATGATCTTGATCCCTGTCTCCTGTAAAATGTCATGAACCTCCGTCCATAGTTCATCAGGCACTCTGTCTATCAGTTCTAGTCCCTTAAATCTATTTCTCACTTCCACTGTATAATCATAGCAATCAGAGCATGCCATACCAGTGACCAATGAAATGCAACATAACTAAAATACAGCAGTTCCCTGATCACTGGATTTCCACAATTGCCTGGAATCTCAAGCAAATCACCAACTTGGAGTTACAGAGGGAGAAGAGAATAAAAGATTGGAAGGAAGCAACTAAAGAACTTAAAACAGGAAAGGCTAAATTTCCTTTCCTGCCCTTCTCTTTAAATTCAGGTTAAGAGTTTAGGTTTCTGGCTACCTTTAAAAAAAAAAATCCATTTATCTCATAGATAAATCTATCCTAATTAGACAAAGCAAATGGTAGGACAAATTATAAAGGTCCTATATTAAACCTCAGACATTCTATTAAAATTTATCCTAAAATACCATCCAAGAAAATAATGCTATCTGGGAATATGGTGCCCTGGGTCCAAGTTCATAGCTCCATTCCTCTCTAAAATCTATACTGGGTTGACTCAACACTAAGAAGTGTGGGTTTACTTGTTTAAGACTGTTGCCTTACAGCCTGTCCTCCAGGAAAGGAGTTGGCCACTGCAAGTTCAGTTCAGTCGCTCAGTTGTGTCCGACTCTTTGCAACCCCATGGAATGTAGCACGCCAGGCCTCCCTGTCCATCACCAACTCCTGTCCATTGTGTCCGTGATGCCATCCAACCATATCATCCTCTGTCATCCCCTTCTCCACCGGCCTTCAATCTTTCCCAGAATGAGGGTCTTTTCTAATGAGTCAGTTCTTTGCATCAGGTGGCCAAACTATTGGAGTTTCAGCTTCAGCATCAGTCCTTCCAATGAATATTCAGGTCTGGTTTCCTTTAGGATTGACTGGTTTGATCTCCTCACAGTCCAAGGTATGTTAAAGAGTCTTCTTCAACACCACAGCTCAAAGGCATCAATTCTTTGGCGCTAGGCTTTCTTTATAGTCCAACTCTCACATCCATACACGAGTACTGGAAAAACCATAGCTTTGACTAGATGGATCTTTGTTGGCAAAGTAATGTCTCTGATTTTTAATATGCTATCTAGGTTGGTTGGTCATAACTTTCTTTTCAAGGAGCGTGTCTTTACTTCATGGCTACAATCACCATCTGCAGTGATTTTGGAGCCCCCCAAAATAAAGTCTGTCACTGTTTCCACTCTTTCCCCATCTATTTGCCATGAAGTGATGGGACCAGATGCCATGATCTTAGTTTTCTGAATGTTCTGTTTTAAGCCAACTTTTTCACTCTCCTCTTCACTTTGATCAAGAGGCTCTTTAGTTCTTCACTTTCTGCCATAAGGGTAGTGTCATCTGCATATCTGAGGTTATTGGTATTTTTCCCGGCAATCTTGATTCCAGCTTGTGCTTCCTCCAGCCCAGCATTTCTCATGATGTACTCTGCATATAAGTTAAATAAGCAGGGTGACAATATACAGCCTTGGTGTTGCTCCATGTCTAGTTCTAACAGTTGTTTCCTGACCTGCATAGATTTCTCAAGAGGCAGGTCAGGTGGTGTGGTATTCCTAATTGAATTTTTCAGTTTGTTGTGATCCACACAAAGACTTTGGCATAGTCAATAAAGCAGATGTTTTTCCGGAACTCTCTTGCTTTTTCGATGTCTAACAGATGTTGGCAATTTGATCTCTGGTTCCTCTGCCTTTTCTAAATCCAGCTTGAACATCCAGAAGTTCACAGTTCATGTACTGTTGAAGCCTGGCTTGGAGAATTTTGAACATTACTTTACTAGCCTGTGAGATGAGTGCAATTCTGCAGTAGTTTGAGCATTCTTTGGCATTGCCTTTCTTTGGGATTGGAATTAACACTGATCTTTTCCAGTCCTGTGGCCACTGCCGAGTTTTCCAAATTTGCTGGTGTATTGAGTGCAGCCTCCATTAAAGCTGGCCACTTGCTTAAGACAATCAATCCCTGACTCAACCACTAAGAAGTGTGGGTTTTCTTGTTTAAGACTGTGGCCTTACAGCTTGTCCTCCAGGAAAAGGAGTTGGTCACTGCAAAACCTCCATTAAAGCTGGCCACTTGCTCAAGACAATCAATCCCCAGTCCCAAGATATCTGGTCCCACACAGGCAAGGCGATGTCTCCACTCACTCAGTAGCACCCACTCTGGCACAACCCAGAAACAAGATTCCTCCCTTTTCTCCCTTACCCTGTCTACCTCCTATCAAGTCTTATTGGGTCTCCCTCCAGAACGTCACCATTCAGATAGATATTTTTACTCTGTATTTCTCCTCTAAAATTAGTCTTTATTACAGTTTACTTTCTCCACTCAATTCTTTAGGTGGGTACTTATTGATTTATCTTTCACTTTTGCATCCTACTTTCTACTATTTTTTTAATTCCCTTCTTCCTGAAGGACCTCTTCTTCATCCTTTCTTTCCCTGGGGGCTTTTCTTTGTATTATGCATAAAGTAATATTCTATACACAATCGCCCTGAACCTCACAACACTTAAAAGATTCAATTTCTTTTTACTAAGTCAGTGCAGTCTTCTTTCATTCTCTGCTGAAATTCAATGTCATTATTCATTGGTACTTGTCAATGTGGTACTGGAGAAAACTCCTGACAGTCCCTTGGACAGCAAGATCAAGCCAGTCAATTCTAAACAAAATAGTGACAGGAGCCAATTGAACATTAAAAAACAATATTTACTTATTTGCCAGGCCTTAGTTGAAGCTTGCAGGATTTTTAGCTGAGGCATGTGAAATTAGTTGCAGTGTGTGGGATCTAGTTCCCTGACCAGAGATTGAACCCAGAACCCCTATTTTGGGAGCAAGGAGCCTTAGCCACTGAACCACCAGGGAAGTCCCTCAACACTGTTAAGTACACATGTGCAACTCTAAATATCTTACCTGATTTTGAGAAAAGTATTTGCAAGTTATTTGATAGAGGCGAGACCAAACTTATCCATCTAATTGTGCTTGTTCCAGAATCACTAGTTTAACCAGAGTTTTTTTTTTTTTTTACAATCTTAAAAACTTAGGAAACTCAATAGACTTTTTTCAAAATTTAACCTGAGAAATTGAAACACATTTTTAAAGCATTTTTCATTTAAAAGTAACCCCATTACATGGTTAAATAAATAAATTTTGGAACTTCCCTGGAAGTCCAGAGATTAGGACTCCATGCTCCCTCGGTTGGGGTACTAAGATCCATATGCTGAGTGGCACAGCCAAAAGAAAAAAAGTTATGATAATTATCTAAACAAATTTGAGAAAAGCATTGTTTTACATTTTTGCAAATCTAACTTTATAGCAGACAACTGAATTCTCTTACTTGCACCTTCTGTTGCTGAGATATACTGTCTTGATGTCAACAAAATCCAATCTCAAATACAGTTTTTTATATACTGTGTTCACAGCCTTTTCAGATAATCATGCATCATTCCTGATACTGTATCAAGTTGACAAGCAACTGTTCCATAAAGACTTAGTGGCAATGAATTTAGCTTTACTTCTAGCTGGCAAGAAGCTGATACCACAAAGAAATTTTCACATTGTTTTATTAAAACCCATTGGTCTACCTGGCATTATGACTGGATCTCTTATCTCTTTGCATTGGTCATCAGAAATATTGGTCCACTAAGCTATATAGATGTTCCAAATACTGGCACTTTGGTGTACAATATCAAAAATAATTATGTTCATTAATATTCTCATTGAGTTGATTATGGGTCCAGGTAGTGGGATGCTATCAATTGCATGGTCTTGGATTAAAAATTCCCCAAAATCCCAATTTTTCTTTGAAAGCTTAAATTTTATCACTGGCAACAAATACTTTTATTCACCTTGAATTATCAGGATGATGTAGTTTGAGACAAACATGTCAAATGACTTCAAGTAAAAATGATGTTCCATGGGACTACTTCTCAATGACCATAACATTACCATTGATTTTCTACTTCTCTTGCTTTACATCATTCTGGAATGCATATAGTTCATTGTATGTGCTTGCTATTTCATCACCTAGGATGTATATTCAGGGGTTGAGACTTAACAACTTGCACGACTTTATCAGACATTCTTAAGGGAGACTTTTTTTTTTTGAGATCCCAGCAGTAAAGAGCACAACGACCAATGACCACTATTAGTCTGGAACTATTGCATTGCCTCAACTGATGCCATTTTACAACTTTTGCTTTTCTAACTGAAACTTCTATTGACATTTAAACCATCAAATACTCAGGATGAGCACCGTGACTTTTCCTATGGAAGCATGCTGCTTAATATTTTGATAAGCCCCATCTTTACTCTTCAGAAAGTAGTTTTAAAACGTGAAAAATGAGTTACCACCTCAAAGATGTTTATTAAAGTGCATATTTCTGTAGTGCTAAGAATACTGACACTAGCAAAACTGAAACTATACATCCATTAACTCACTCCCCATTTTTCCCTTGTTTTCCAGTTGCTCAGTCGTTTTTGACTCTGCAGCCCCATCATTACTTCCAATGAATATTCCATTTCTCCCTACTCCCAGAAAAAATTTTAAAATGTATTTTTAAAACCTTGTAACATTAAGGTTTTATGAAAACAACAAATTTGTACTTCTAGTTGTCACAGAGTAAAGCCCAGAAACATTTGAAGAATTTTATTTTGCCTTCTGTGAAATTTCCTGAACCTAGAAAAAATTTTGCCCCTTTTCTGAATAAACCTGAAAACATGTTTCTTTTAAAAACACCTTTCTAAAATGTGCTGCTGTGGGGATAGGCAACAAAATTAAAATCAAACCATTTCCAACCTAGTTTTTAAAAAATAAATGTTTATTTCAAGTATGAAAAGTAATGTTTAAACATTATTCCAAAAACTGTACTCCGTTTAACATGTATAAAACAAGACTTCTGACAAAAAGTTAACAATTCAGTATAAAACACTAAAGAATATACTTCGACATTCACAGTGAGCATTTCTGAAAAAATAAGTTTTGCTAAAAAGTTTTAGAAACAAAAATACAGTCCCAGAGGAAATAAACTAGTCCTTAAATATGGAACAAATCTCCCTTATGATGGATAGTTAGCATTTCAAAACAAGATCTGTATAAAAATTTCTTTTAAAATAATGGTACAGTTGGTTCAATAATGTCAGAATTCAACAGCTTATGGTTTCCTTGACAAATACCCTATTTCTTATGTCTGCTACCCACAAAATAAGGTTCTCAAGCCAATTTAATTAATTTCAATGATATGTATAACCTTAGGGGTAACCAGACTCAGAAATTTTATCATGGCAATCTTGAGCCTCTCCAGAAAAATATTTAACAGAAACTTTCTGGTGGTAATTAGACAGAACCACCAGAAGAATTAAAGTCTCAAAATTATTCTACAGGACTGCTACCCAGACTTCTGCTTCGCTTCTCCATGTACAGCTTTTTGTAGGTTTGAAACATTGCTTTTGAATCTTTTACTGGGTTTTGTAGTATCTCAAATCCATCTGCACTGCAGTTTCTCTTGGAGAGCCTTGAATTAGCCAAAATATTATCATCTAAGGAAACAAAAATTTTACTTTGTTACTCTTAATGTTAGTGATCAGTATAATCAATATAAATTGAGAGGAAAAACATGCATTCTTATTTGCAATAAAGAGTTAAGTGTAACAAACAATGGCTCTTTACCTACAGAATATAAACAGGACATCTAGCCTCTCCTTTGGGGCCATTTACTACCCCATCCCCATCTTCACTGACCAGGGCTATTCTCCTTTACCTATACTCCTACCCAGTAAAATCTCTTATCATTTGCATACTACTAAGAATGTGACTTTCGTAACAACCATCTAAACTAGCAATATAACATGCACCAAGGCAAGCCAGTTCCAAAGAGCACATGGAAGTACAGTTTGCATATTCTGGCCTTACTATGCATGAGGTATTCTAAGAAATATCTGTATTTCTGTTTTTCAACCATAGTGCTATGGTTAGTCTCACTATCCTTTTTTTGATGGGCCCAGCCAGCTATTCCTCTTTCTGTGCATTTTTAAATGTACCTTTTTATCTGAGAAGCTATTCCGAGTTCCTATACTCAGCATTTCTGCTCTAGCTATTCCTTTCTGGATTAAAAGTCCTGTTTTACTTCTTTCAGCCTTGATGGGTCAAGTACTCTGTCATCTTAATTATTATTCATTTTTTGGTAACGGAGTATGGTTACTGTTAAATTCTTAATGTTTCAAGTTCTTCTCTGACCACATCAGCTTTCTATCCTGTATGCTGATCCCTGAGGTGGGCTCTGAGCATTTTTCCACTGGATTGTCACCTCCTCATCTACCTCAGCCTGACAGTTTCACCACTTGCTCCATTTACATTCCAACCTCTGCCACCAAATTTACTGTCACTTATCTAAAATGTATTTTTTATAGCCATCTAAGAGTTGACGACCTTTGTTTTTAAGGTCATTTTTAAGGTTTTCTCATTTTAAGCTTGCTCTAGTTCCCTAGTCTCTTCATCTTGGTATGCTTTTTCATGATTTCCTCGAGTCTCATTAGACTTTTGACAGAGCTCCAAACTTGTTTCTTGGCTTTCCTCTCACCCTGCTGCAGCTCTCATCTGGGCCCTGGTTTGTGTCTTTTTCATCACGAACCTGAGCACTCATGTCCCACCTTCACTGTTTATTGCTCATCCTGTCTGCAGTTGTCTTCATGTCTGTCGTTTAGCTCATGATGTTTCCTGAGCCTCTCTGGTCACTCTGCGAATGTGTCCGTCTTCTGAGTATTTTTGGACTCAGGTTCCAGTTATGCCTCTCATCTCTGAGGCAAGTTATGTCCCCTCCCACTTCCAAAGACCTTTCTTGCCCCAGTGGCCACACCCATTTACATCTTTCTCATGTCTTACTTTCTGTGTTCCAACTTTAGGAGTGTGTTTTCTACTTTCTCACCAATTCATTTTTTGCACTTTCCATTGTCTTCCTATTCTAATTAAGACTTCATTCCTTTTTATTTTGATTCAATTCAGCTGAATTTTTTTCCTGTATATATCTTCAATGTAGAAGATACATACCTGCCTGTTTATACATATTTTTTAACTCTTCTGTGGGTATCCCTGATGGCTTGGCAGTAAAGAATCCACCTGCCAGTGCAGAAGACATAATAAACCTTTGTCACACTTCCTCTCTCGCTTCTCTTTATTGCTGCTATGTAACTTTAATCAAATAATCTAACTTCTCACTGATAAATACGAACATCTTTGTCTACTTGGTTTTGAAAATTAAATTAACTTGCAAATAATCTAACTAAGGGTAGGCTAACAGGCCTGTGGGCCAAGCCCAGCCTCTACAAGTTTTAGTAAACTTCAATTGGAACATAGCCCATACTCACTTGTTATTTTACAGCCATTTCTTCATGTTATTGTAACATTAAAGTCTTGTATTTAGGAGACATGATTTGCAAAACCTAATATTTATTGGGCATGTCTACACAGGAAAAGTATGCCACCCCCTTGTCTAACTCAAGGGGAGAAATTTCTTCTTAAAAGGAAACAGATCATTACTTTTCTGTCCAAAGCATGACAGAAAACATAGGAGAATGTCTTCCTACTACTCATTCAAACACTGAATCATTTTTTAAAAGAATATGGATAGAAACCAAGCATCCCAATAGTTTCAGAACTATAATCCAGCTTACCTATGAGTGTCAGGTAAGTAAAATAAAAACTTAAAATATAGACAGCTTTACCTATTTCTTGGTTGGCTTCCGGCATCCTTTTCTCCTCAGTCACACGTTTTAACCAGTCTTCTTTTGTACTTTTTATTCCTGAAACTATTTAAATATTCATTTTCAGATCTCTAGACTGTGCTACTCATCTCTTTTAGTACTATAATGAAGGAAAACCACGTAAGCCTAAAACAGATTTTAGAAGGCATTAGCTATACTCACACATTAACTCTAAAAAGGGCCTGAAAAAATGCTTTCTCCATATGAGGTGACTGAATCTCACAATTAAAAAGTTTATCTTCATAATGTAATTATGTTTCTCTCACCTGGACTGAACACCAACACATGTCAATGTACTTAAAGGCATGACACAGAACATACCTCATACTGCTGCACCCATATCCAACGTTTCTGTTACAATCAGGTCCTCAGATTCTAATAATCTAGTTTTTAAGAACCAAGTGTAATCAATACAAATTTATACTCACATATCCATACACCTTCCAAGAAAAAGTAACTAATTCATTGTAACATTATACACCCCAACAGATACTGTCTGAACAGTGCAAGAGAAACTAAGATTTCCATTCAAATCCTTTAGTTTTCCAATCTGGGTTTTCTCAACACAATGTTTTGCACATAGTAACCACAACCCTTATATATTTCCTTTCTACCACAAATATTGAGTCCCCTATTTTCTCCTTCCATCTAGCACTATGTTGAGAATTCTATCCTTCAGCTAACGAACAGTCATGATTGCCATTCTGGGGTATATGAGAAGGTACCACTTTAACTTTAGTGATATAATAGTCATCAACTGACTCAAAGATGGCAAGAAGTTGAACTACTTCTGTATATACAAAAATATTTCATTAACAATTACATCTATTAATATTTAGACCAAAACTTCAAAATCACTGGGGGTCTGAAATTTTAAGCCCAAACAACTAAACAAAAAGCAAGACTTAAGATAATGTATACCTGATACTTTTATAACTGCTCAAGGAATGTTCTCCACTCCTTAGTGAAAAGGGAGATCTTTTGTATTTGGAAAACCTTGCAAATTTTATAAACCTTGTCATTAATGTGAATGTAATATAATTTACAACAAGTGGGGCAAAAACTTTTAAAACAAATATTGACCAATGAACTATCAACATACTGAGAAAACCTCAGTAAACGCAGAGGTCAAGAGAGGTGCTCTGCCACTTGTTGACCTACAATGCATTACACTGTTGCAGACACCAGCAAAAAACAATCATACTAGACCTTGCAGAGGGGCTTGCTCCTTCCTGGATATGTGTTGCAGATCCTTCTGGTCTTCAACAGTGTTTGTATTCTTAAACACTCCATCTGGACATAATTTAAACTCCAGCATGCTTAGTTTTTCTGTGGTATCTTTCACAGGTAATAGGTTCTTAGATTTACTTTCTGGTCTCTTTTCTTTAAGCTTCCTGGGTGAATTGTCTAATTTTGTGAGACAAATGCGCTCACGTTCAGTGCATTTAAATGCAACTCTGTTCAGATACAGCTTCCTTTGATCCTTTGTTTGGGAAGACATTTGGCTTAATTCACCTTCATTATTTATATTATTTAAATTTTTGTCTAGCTTGGTTCTATCAATCCACATTTTATCAGACTGCTTTCCACCAACTGTTCCTTTAATATTCCTTGAAATATATGTTTTAGACTCTTTGGAATGATGGGTTTTGATGCTTTTACCATGGCCTGAACCAATATTTAATGATTCCTTACAGGTCTGTACACTGCCATGGGGTCTGTCACTTGATTTCCCACAACTTTCCACCTGCACAGAAAGTTTACTGGGCCTCATATGCTGAGAATCACTGCTTTTCAGATAGTTTTTCTTTAATGCTTCCTTATG
Organism: Cervus canadensis; assembly: GCF_019320065.1. NCBI lineage: Eukaryota > Metazoa > Chordata > Mammalia > Artiodactyla > Cervidae > Cervus > Cervus canadensis. The sequence goes on along the minus strand of NC_057406.1, from coordinate 40,389,185 downwards.
CTTCTGCCTTGATAAATACTCCTTTGGTGATAGAACTCTGTTAATTTTAGATGAGCTATCCTTAGAGCCCGAGGATTTAACATTTGATACTGTCTTTTCTTTAATCCAAGCTCTTTCACTTGGAGTTGAAAAACTACAGAATTTAAATGCACCACCTGCCACATTTTTATTCTGCTCTTGTTTATCATGTTTCTTACTCTTTATCTCTGAATCAAGTACGATCCGTTCATCTAACTTCCTTTCTTCCAAAGACTTTTGTTTAGAGCCACCTGATTTCAATTTTCTCTTTTCTGGTGATACTGATTGTACCAAAGAACCATTCTTCATATTCAAATCTTTAGTTTTGCTTGTCAAAACACTCATCTTTGGTTTTAGTGGCCGTACGTTTTGTGCCATAAACTTCCTCTGCAGGCTCTCCTGAGAAAATTTTGCAATTTTATTAGCAGAATGAAAAGCTACCTCATGAAATTGCAGCTTTCTCTTTCTTTTGTGACTCTGCAAAGAATCCATTTTTTTATCACCTTTAGATAAAGGTTGACCGGATAATTCTTGCTCTGTCCTTAGTGAACTGTTACATTCTGTTTTGGATTTATCTTTTATATTGCTGCTTTGCTCTGTTTCAGGAAAATGTTTTTTCTCAACTGGACAAGTCAGAGGAATCTTTGGAGGATTATTTGGAGGACTGTTAAATGCAACAGGAACATCTCTGTCAGAGGTTCTCTCTCCTTGTTTATAACTCTTGGCCTCTGAAGGAGAACATGGATTTGTCTGTTTTTTTTCTTTTGAAGTTGACTTCTTAATGGAATTACACTGGCATTGAGGTACTCCTTCATAGACCATAGACAGCCACCCCAACGCACAGCAACGGACATCATCTTTTTCCGAATCCAATGGTACAGAATCACAATGTTCTTCAATTCTGCGTGCCTGTGGGTCACACTGGTTCTCTTCCTTTGTTACAGGCTTTTCTTTCTGAGGTTCTGTCAATTTGTCTACCTCATTGGGTTGATCGTCCTGTTCAGGAAACAATTCTTTCATCTGATCTGTGTTTAATATTGTAATCTGTATCTGGTCTGTTGAACCTCTGAAGTTACAACCAGTTTTACCACAAGTTTGAGCTTCTGAGATTTGGTCTGCCATCTGCTGTACCACAGAACTTTCATGCATGTTCACAGGTTCGATACCATAGGGAAACTCTTTTAAAAGTTCTGACAGCTGATCATGTAGGTATAAGATAGATGTCTTATCACGGAGACTTTCTTCTGTTGTAGGATCCTGTTCAGTGTAACTGCAGGACAAATCAGCTTCCTGAGGGTAACTATCCTGCTGAATAGCAGCTGATGAACACGTATCATTTGCCATGCTTTCATTTTCAGTGATATGCTCTAAACTGCTCTCCTCTAGAATTCCACTCTTTACTTCAACACACTTCAAACGTGACAGTGCTGGAGGTTGCAGTGATTCCGACTGATCTGTTATTTTATTTGAAACATCTGTGCACTGCACAAATTCATCTTTTTTAAAGTCAAAGTCTTTATTTTCAGTGATGCTGTCTAAACGTTCATTTTGTTGTCCACTATTCATCATTTGGTGATTGGGTAGAGGTTTCTGTGGCTCAACTTTTTGCAAAGGGAGCAAGTTGAATATTTCTGCTATTTGGGAATCATAAGAGGTATCACCTTCAACAAGAGAACAAATACTGCCAATCTGTAATACATCACTGCCCACACTACTACTGTCCTTTGATATATATGAGGCTTGCTGATCACTCACAGAACACTGGATATCTGGTTCTGATTCATTGTGCTTTCCTTGATTGGTATTAGGTATGCCTTCTGAACTAGTATTAGTTGACTCACTTTGCTTGTCCTCAATTAGTGGGAAAATCGTGATGCCTGTAGTACTTGTTACTGGTTCATTAACATTAATCTTCAAAGCAGCAGTATTTTCCGTCAATTTATTTTGTAAGCTACAAACACTGCCTTCTTTAATAACTGGATATGCTGTTTCAGGTAAAGCTTCAGATGCTGTATCTTTGACAGACAGTGTATTGACATCTGAAAGAATTAAGGGTGATACTACAGCAATCCCTTTTGTAGTAGTTGTTCCTGAAGACTCATAATTTTGTGCTACTACTGATGAAACAGTTTCTTGTGAGCTGTTTATTATCTTATTCTGAGAATTTCCCACAGGTGAAAATGGACTACTCTCACATATGGGCGCGGGCTTTGAAACTGCAATGGCTGTTGTGTTTGTTTTTGACTCATTACCCTGTTTTTCTTTGTTAGGTTCTGAAGGTTGCTTTTTCCACAAAGACAGACATGTTGCTAGCAACTCCATGGAAAAGTTAGAGTCACTGTTAGAAGACACCCCATTAAAGGATTTACACTCAAAGCAAGAAGTGTCTGCAATTTTGGCATTTGTATTACAAGTCCCTGGAGGATTTACAATTTCCATGGTTTTCAGTTGGTTACCAGTGTTTTCAGTATTTGGATTCATTTCAAAATTATGCTGTTTAGAATCATGAATACGTTCACTAGTATCTTTTAATAATTTCTTCTGAGTTTTATCTCCAGAAGTAAGTAAACTGAGAATTAGCCTATTTTTATTTGGGTATTTTGAAATATATTCCTCAGATGATGTAGAATGAGGAAGAAAATTTATTTCAGAATTTGTTGGCACATTTTGTGCAATGCTGGCAAAATTTCCTGATGAAAACTGGGTGTCATTTAATGGTGCCTGAGTTACCTCAACAGTTGATGTTTTTAAAGGATTTACAACTTCCAAATCATGGACTTGTTCTGGTATTGGCAACTTTTCTGAACAGGCAGAATTTAGTAAAACAGAACTGACTTGGTTAAAATTTCTGTCCTGAAGGCTGGAACTCAACACGCTATGTTTTCTATTAGTTTCTTCTGCAGATTCCATTACTGTTGGTGGTTTATCCTCCACAGTCTCTGGTGTGACTAGGGTTAGCTGTGGTCCAGACTGGATTTTGGCAGTTTGTTTCAGAGACAATCCAGAATTTTGAGCTGATTCACTATAAGAGGTATTAGGTGTTTTAATACAACCTGCTGCCATCAAGAGATTTTTATTAATTTTAATTTTCCTTGCAAGGTCTGAAAACTTCTTTTTTATTTCTACTAATGTTTTAATATCCCTCACTAACTTTTCTTTTGTGGCACTTGTGTCCAGTACTTGACTTGAAGTTAGATTTTGAGAATCCACTCTTCTCTCCTGATTATTTTGAGCAAGAGCCTGAGCACCAGTCACAGATGATCTAACAGGTTCATTAAAAGGATGAGTGACACTGGTATTTACTTTCAAGTTACAGGAACTTCCCATCACACTGAAATTTCCATTAAGGTTTTGCCACTGCTGTTGAAAGTCTCTGCAAAAGTCTTTCCTCATTTCAGGTAAGTGCATTTCTTGACTCTGAGGAACTTCCATAGAGGATTGTTTAACAACACGTGGAGTACTTTGCAAAGACTGGCTTGCATATCTACAGTCATGAGGAGGAGGAGGTCTTTTGTCAGTTTGAGTAACTGCATATTGATATGATGGTACAGCTGCAATCTGCTTTGACTTAAATGTCAGTGCAGGATTTGGAGATTGATTATTTTTAACTTGGAATGATACAGATGACATAGGGTTTTGTTTCTGAACAGTAGTGTCCTGCAAAAAGCTTCGTGATGAGTAATTGTATTGCTTTGGAAGTGGTCTGTAATCTTGGTAAGTCAGTCCACTGGATGCACGCTGAGGTGGCCAATCAACCTGTTGCTCTGACAAAGGTAGGTTAAGTCTGGGGTTTCCTTGATAAGTTATAGGAACTCTTCCAGAATTAGAAGGGATCACATGTAGTTGCATAGAATAGCTATCTGATGTTAGAAACTGATTCTGTAGTGCATGCACATTGGGTATATTCGTTCCAAAACCAGTTTGATGAGATACAGTTCCCCCTGTATGAGAAAGCGTAGAATTCCCCACTGGTGAGTTCAACCATACATCTTGTGTAACTCCTGAAGAAATCTGCAAATCGTGACTTAATTGTTTGGGTCCTTTAACATTTGCATATGTTATTCTTTCTACTGAAGTTTGTGAGGTCACAATGGTCCCACTATGGAAATCAGAAATAGGGATTTGCGGAGGAGTCTTATGATTCCTGATGTTGAGCAGCGGCTGTGAAACTGGATGTGTATTACTGAGAAACAGGCATGGTTCTTGGTTACTTCCAGGATGGAAAGAACTTTGAGATGTTGTGGTAAGTGTATTTACTAAACCTTGCTCCAAAAAAGATGCCTGTTTTTTAGGATACTGTGGTGGTAAGGTGACACTCTCTGGTTTTGCATTCCAATTCATTGTCAAGTTGATGCAGTATCAGTGTGTTAAAAGCCAACTGTTTTGAATGCCAGGAATCTGTAGGAAATAAACATCTTTTATCAAAAAGCTGTTCGGACTGGTCAGAATTTTTAAGATAATTTTCTCAGCTTACCTTTATTACTAATTCTGACCATGTCAACCAAAATTCCTGAAACCTCACACTAGGCAAAACCTCATCTTCAACTCAGGTAAGAGAAAGAGCAAAGGAAGATGTAACAATAAATATGGAAAATCTCAATAAAATTTTCAGTGGTGTTTAACAGAAACTCATTCTACTCAATATAATTAGCAATTTTTTTTTTTTGGCTACACTTAAGAGACAACTACTTCCTGTATTTATTTATTTTAACCAGCTCTTTATTCTAAGATACCCATACTCACTGTAAAAAATTTTAAAAAATAATCAAGCATATACTAAAAAGCCTTTACTACTACTGTTCATCTCCAGTGTCTAACTCCCTAGTGTCTAACTCCCAGTGTCTAACTCCCTACTACTGTTAACTTTTCTTTCAAAAAATTTCTATACACAAAAATCACCAACACATAAAATCTGATTCTTTTAAAACAGAATTCTACCAAACATGCTGCCTACAGTTTGCCTGATTTTCATTCCTTTAACTACGACATCTTATCATTCCACTACACATATACCTATCTCACTGCATAAACACTCCACTTTATATCAATATTTAACCATTTCTCTATTGATGAATATTTGGTTTTCTTAGGTTTTTGCACTTATAAATGATCCTATACTAAAGCATGTATTTATGCTTTTTTATTTGTGCTAAATGTTCCTGGAAATTTCTACAAGTGAAATTCATATGTCAAAAGACATTAAAATTGTTTTCATAATCAGTGACAAATTGCCTTTCAAACAGATTGAAATAAATATACTGTCACCAACACTTACATGGACATATCTAAAAAATGCACAAATCTGTAACCATAAATGGGCTTCCCTGATGGCTCAGCTGGTGGAAAAAAAAAAAAAAACAGCCTGCCAATATAGGAGACGTAAGAGACATGAAATCCTTAGGTCGGGAAGATCCCCTGCAGAAGGAAATGGCAACCTGCTCCAGTGTTCTTGCTTGGAAAATTCCATCGACAGAGGAGCCTGGTGAGCTACAGTCCATGAGGTCACAAAGTCAGACATGAATGAGTGCATGTGTGTACACACACACACAACCATATTAAATGATAGGGTAAACAAATTTGACTGAAACATATAAACATAATGCCAAACAACTGCAGAATACACATTCTTTCCAAGAGCACAGGGAATTTTTACCAGCATTGACCATATTGCTAGGCCATAAACAGATCTCATTTTTGAAGGATAAATAATTCAGATTAATTCACAGTGGACTTAATCTAGAAATTGTAGAAGGAACTGGGAAACTGCCAATAATTCAGAAATAAAGAATGCAGTGGGCTCTGGTGTCTCTTCCTCTAAATATCCAATAGGGTATCAGTCCTACTGAAGAAGATTCCACCCTAATTGTCAGGGGACGGTCAACTTATAAGGGATCCAATGTGTTGCATTTTCTTTCTTTGTGTGCCATTCCTCAAGAAAACTCTGTTTCTTAACAGTTCCTGGAATATAGGAACGAGTAGAGCTGCACGCAGTTCTCAGGACTGAGATAATGGGAAAGAGCACCTGCTTGGATTCCCTTCAGTGACTACCTTCAGCGACCTTGTACTTAACAGACTCTCCATTTTGTTGCAACTGGTGCAATTTCATTCTTTTTAACAGCTGAGTAATCATTTTACTGAAGATATATATATAAGCATGCATTTCTGCTAATAAAATACCCTTGTTCCACTAGAGACTTGGGTCCCCCGTGTCCGTCTTTCTGTCTCTGGCTAGTTCTTCGGAGCGTGGAAGCCTACCGAGCTCACTTTCTTGCCCGGGATAAGACCTCCTTGAGAGGACGCCCTGTACCTTCGTGAGCGGTACAAGTCCTGTGTATGGGCTTTATTGGTTTTCCCCGTAACCCAAGGGATATTGCTCTCTCTTTCTTTTCGTCAACTCCAGTCCCTGGATCCTGGTCTGTAAAAGATCGCAACACCTTATGACCTCATTAAACCTTAATTATCTCCCTTAAAGGCCCCATCTCTAAATAGTTTCACTAAGGTTAGAGCTTCAATATATACATTTGGTGGGAGGGTAGGAATAGAGGACAAGACACAGTTCAGTCCATAACAGGTCCCATCCTCATATTAACATAAGACTTGACTTATTTAATAGAAGATTGGGAGACTGTGGAGGAGGTAGTGAGGAATGATTAGAATCTGTATATGCTGTCAAGGAGGAAATCACAGAATTTGCTGACAGATCCACTAGGACATGTGAGTCAAAGAGAGAAGTCAAAAAAGGAGAAATAAAATGGGCTGATGTATGTTTAAAAAAAAAGACTGGGAGATAATCTCTGCATTTATCATACAAATTTAAGAATGACAAATTAATCCAAGGAAAAGCCAGAGTGAAATAAATAACGAAAACAAGATTTCATTAAACAAGAACATAGATTAAACAAGTCACAAGTTGGCGAAGAATAAAAACTAATAAGCCTCTGTCAACACTGGTCATTAAAAAAAAAAAAAACCCTATATTGGGAAATGAGAGTATCACTAGACCCTATAGACATTAAAATGATAGTGCAGTTATTAACTATTTTCAAAACATTTAAAATTTACATGGAATAGAGAAATTCCTTGGAAAATACATACCCTAACCAGAGTTGACATAATAAAAATCCTATCTCTTTAAAGAAATTACACCTATAATTAAATATCTTTTCACAAAGAAAACACCTGTGTAGCTTTTCTGGAGTTTTCTACCATTTATGGAAGAGATAATCCAAGAAAACCTCTTCAAAGGATAAAAGAAAGGACACTTCATAACTTATTTACTGAGCCTCTGATACCAAAGCTGAAAAGAAAGATAATTAAGATGTCAATCACTCAGAAACAAACACAACAGTCCTAAGCAAAATGTGAGCTCAGGACACAGTGACAGACTGTATTTCCATGGGCTCCAACATCACTGCAGATGGTGACTGCAGCCACGAAACTAAAAGACACTTGCTCCTTGGGGAAAAAAAAAAGCTACGACCAACCTAGACACCTGATACGAAGAACTGACTCATTGGAAAAGACCCTCATGCTGGGAAAGATTGAAGGCAGAAGGAGAAGGGGGCGACAGAGGATGAGATGGCTGGCTGGCATCACCAACTTGACGGACATGAGTTTGAGCAAGCTTCGGGAATTAGTGATGGACAGGGAAGCCTGGCGTCCAGTCTATGGGGTTGCAAACAGTTGGAAACAACTGGGCAACTGAACTGACTAAGAACAGTTGATAAAATTCATTAAAAGGACAATTGTATGAAACAAAGAACAGAAGTTTTCTTAATTTTGATAAATGGTAACTTTAAACAAATTTAGACTAGCAAACAGTAATATTATTAGTAATAAAACAATTTAAATAAAGGCGTCACTATCACCCACTTCTGTTCATTGTTGCACTGAAGATCGTAAAATGTGTTAAGAATTGAGAAGGAAAATATACAACTATTTGTATCAGTTATGCAGAATATCTAAAACAATCTGTATATCTTTTAGATCTATTACATTATGGATCATAGTGCACTCAAACTAGGTTGAAGAAGGCACGAGTTTTGGTTTTATGTGTATGATTCTTGGGAATATACATGTTTACTCTTGTATTTGCCCGTAACTAATCTAACAGTCTTTCCTGATGGTTCAGAGGGTAAAGAATCTGCATGAAATGCAGGAGACCCAGGTTCAATCCCTGGGTTGGGAAGATACCCTGGAGAAGGGAATGGCAACCCATTCCAGTATTCTTGCCTGGAGAACTTCATGGACAGAGCAGACTGGTGGGCTACAGTTCATTGGGTCACAAAGAGTCGGACACGACTGACTCACTCACACACATAATGTAATAATTGAAGGAGCCTTTCAAGGCCTTGTGAAATCTGTCTGTCCTGACCTGTCATTTGATCAAGGTACTAAAGAAACCTCCTCTCTTTGAGATTTTAATTTGTCAGGGAACCAGATCATCCGTACCCATCATGAAAGCATATATTTTGTGGTTTAAAAACAGGTGCCAAGAAGAAACAGCTGTATTTTCCTCATAGGCCTTCTCTCAGGAAAGCTCCTTGAATAAGACAAGTGACCAGGGAGAAGTATAATACAAAGTAAAAAGCTTTAACTATAAGACTTCCCTGGTGGTCCAGTGGTTAAAAATCCACTTGCCAATGCAGGGAAAGCAGTTTGATCCCTGGTGTAGGAAAATTCCACATGCCACAGGGGAACTAAGCCCATTCGCTGTAACTTCTGAGCCCGTGCATACCCAGAGTCCATGGTCTGCAATAAGAGAATCCACCATGATGAGAAGGCCACACACCACAACTAGAGAAATCCCATGCACAGCCAGAAGACCCAGTGCAGCCATAAACAAACAGCAGTACTGAAAATGTTGATGGTGAATTCCCAATAATTCCCTATTTCTTATGTGAGCTTGGTGGGGTGGGACACTGTTATAGACTAAATTTTGTCCCCCCCAAAATTCACATATTGAAGTCTTATCCTCCAGTGTGATTCTATCTGGAGATAGGGCTTTCAGGAAGGCAATTAAGGTTAAATGAGGTCAAAAGGGTTAGGACCTTAATCCAACAGGATTAGTGACCTTACAAGAAAGACACCAGGTATATGGCACACACAGGAAAAGACCATGTAAGGAGACATAAACAGATAGCTGTCTGCAAACCGAGAAGAGAGACCTCAGAAGAAACCAGAAACTTTGATCTTAGACTTCTAGACTCTAGAACTGTAAGAAATTTATTGTTTAAGCTACCCAAGCTGTGCTCATTTTGTCAGAGCAGTCCTGGCAGACTAATAAAAGAGCCTATAGTAGTGTACTGTTAGTCGCTCAGTCGTGTCCGACTCTTTGCAACCCCATGGACTATGATCCACTAGGCTCCTCTGTTCATGGGATTCTCCAGGCAAGAATACTGGAGTGGATTGCCATTCCCTTCTCCAAAAGAGCCTATCAGTAGGAAGAAAGATGCTCTTTACAAGTAATTTGGGGTTGGGGTTGTTGGATTTCCCCCAACTCCCTCCACCTCTTGAGCTGGCACAGAAAAACTCAACAGTGAACTAACTAAATTAGAAGGAGTTAAGGGACTTTCCTGGGGGTCCAAAGGTTAAGACTCTGCACTTCCACTGCAGGGGTGCAAGCTCCATCCCTCTTCTGGGAACCAAGATTCCACACACTGCTTGGTGTGCCACCCACCCCCGACAAAAAGGAGGGAGTTAAAAGTTTTCTGATCTTTTTCCTGATTACAGTTTCTACTTCTGGATATAATATATTCTTAGATATTTCAAAACTATATTTTAATGGAGATTACCAGAGTCAGGATTTCCATGGTGTATCATTTAACTTTTTCTTGGGAAAAAACTTTTACCCCCAAATCTCCATACCCTCTGGTCACCCCCAACTTGTGACAGCCATGGCACTTACCTAACAAATTCCAACGAAGGCTGAACTTAAGAACTTCTCTGCACAGGAGTAGCCAAAGTTATCTGGGGGAGAAAAAAAAAAAAATCACATAAGCCAACAGATTGAGTTTACACAAACATCAACAGGTATACAACAATTCTACTTTATTTTGCTGAAACTTTAAAGTATTTTTATTTTCCCACTCTGCTCTCCTCCCTGGTCCCCAGAGACATCAACCCATAAACATGCTCCCCCTACTCAGGGGCTTGTATTTCAGAGGGAAAAAAAATAGCACTATCTGCCACCCTACTATCACCAAATCTATAAATCACAGCCTTGTACATGTAATCTGTATTTACAGTATCAAATCTCTTTATTTAAAATCCTACCTCTGGGAATTCCCTGTGGTCCAGATTTTAGGACAGCACTTTCACTGTTTTGGGCCTGGGTGTGATACCTGGTCAGGGAAATAAGATTCCACATGCTTGCCTTGAGCTATGGCATTAAAATAATATAAAACCACGAATACAACAAATCAGATTTTAGGATGCTTACTTAACCCCCCTAAAGATAGAAACAAAAATGATTTTTCAAGATAATTTTATTTATTGTTTTTGGCTGTGCTACATCTTTGTTGCTGCAAGGGCTTTTCTCTCTTTGTGGTGAGAGGGGGCTACTCTAGTTGCAGTGCCTGGGTTTCTCATTGTGGTGGCTTCTCTTCTGCAGCATGGGCTCCAGGGCATGCAAGCTTCAGCCGCTGCAGCACACGGGCTAAGCAGTTGCTGCTCCTGGGCTTCAGAGCACAGGCTCAAAAGCTGTGATGCACAGAGGCTAGTCTCAGGACTTCTAGAATTTGTGGAAGATGTTTACCATGGCCCATATGGAAACTTCCTCATGTGTTGCTCTGTAGCATGTGGGTTCTTCCCAGGCCAGGGACTGAATCCACATCTCCTGCATTGGCAGGTGGATTCTTTATCACTGAGTCACCAGGGAAGCCCCCAAATGACTTTCAGAAGCAATTTGTGCTTTTATAAAATAACTTCTAAAATATACATTGAAAAAATTATTAAAGCAGCTAAAATGATACATTAGAAAATATTCACTTAATGCAAAAGAAAATAGTGAGAGACAAAAAGACATGAGACAGAAAATAAAAAGTATAAACAGCAGATATAAATCCAACTATATTAACAATTACACTAAAAGTGAGTGGATCAAACAATTCAAATGACAGAATGTCAGGTTACTTTTTTAAAAGGGCTAGCCAACTATGTACTTAAATAGGCATACCTTTGATTCAAAGATAAAAACCATTGAAAACAAAAGGATAAAAAGATACCAACAGAAACAAGAAAGGCAGAATAACTATATACATTATCAGAAAAAAAGTAAGACTAAAACAAAAAATTTTTCTCTACATAAAGAGGGACATTTTATAACCATAGAAGGGTCAATTCACCAATATATAACAACTATATATATATGCACTTGAGAGCATTAAAATGTAAATAAAACACAGACAAGTCAAAAACAGGCAACTCATCAAAAGTCAAAGACTTCAACTCCCCACTTTTGATAATGAACAGAATTGGCAGAAAAAAAAAAACAAACACAAGGAAATAGGAGTTTCGAACATACTATACATACCCACCTTTCTAGTTGACAGTGGAGATTTAAAAAAAATTAAAAACCTATAGTACCTCAGGTTGTAGGTTAGTACACAACTTTCCATTGGATGCCTTGTAGAGTTTTAAGGTTGTCTGCTTCTGGCAGTTACTGTACATTGGATCCAACAGTTCATGTACTTTTGTCAAGTGGTAAAAGGGTCACCAAGCAGTCTAGTGACGGGTGCACACGCCAGCAAGCCATCAAGCTCTAGATTTTTATATTCTGTTGTGGGGAATGCTCCTAGCTATGAATAGCTATAGGTAAATTAGCAAGCCCTAAATAATGGTTCTTGATATAGCTGGCACAAAGTTTGGCTCTACTAACCCACCCATCTGAATGTCGGTTTTATAGTTTGGAGAAGAGGCAATATTAATCTGTTGATGCTGATAAGGCGAGGTGGCCCTCACCAGGAGGGGAGGCAAGCAGCCCGGGTGTGTTGATACTGATAAAGTGCTAAGGTCTACACTAGGGGGGTGGGGGAGGGGTTCAGTCATATTTCATATACTCCCATTTCAAAGAGAATCCATGGAAACTTCCTGTGTGTCATCACAAAAACAATCAAAAGTGTTAATTAAAAATAAAAAAACTTTTATCCTGAAAATAGACAAAAATTTATCTTTAGAGGTTTGACGATCCCTACATTTAAATCTTACATATTATTAATATTACTTGCTGTGAGAAAAAGTGGGAAAAAAGCAAGTCACTAAAATCCATGGCCAAGGAAGTAGTGAATAGCAAGCTGTAAACTGCAAAATTAAGATCAATTTGTGAAGCAGGAAAAAAAAGAGAAGCCAATGGCTGCAGTAGACTAAACGTAACAATGCCTGTGGATTTTCACATAAAATTTTCATGAAGACCTCACTAACATCAAGACTTGTGAATTTTTAAAAAATATGCTATATCCATACAATGCAAAGAATATGGTTTAACTGGAAAGCCTCCTTTATTTTAAAATCAGTCTTATCACAGAAAATTACAAACCAAAAAATACCCTAAAAATCATACCTTTAAATAATCATATTAACACCTATCTTAACCACAAATGCACAAGCACATACAACCGCCAACAGAAAGAACTCTACTGAAATGGACCTCTTATGGTTTCCCAAGGCTAGGCCTACTTTAGGTCAGACAAAAGAGTAAGAAACAGAACATGAAAGGACAAATCAGGCCACATAAATAATTATTATGCAAGAGTAACCATTACTTTATCAAAGAAACTGGAACATTATTATAGTGAAAGATAAAGCTATTAAAATCAAGAGAGATGGGTTTTTAAAAAGGCTGTTTCAGGGTAACCTAAAAGATGCATATATAAGGACTTCCCTGGTGTTCACTTGTTAAGACTCCATGCTTCCACGGCAGAAGTCACAGGTTGAATCCTTGGTCAGGGAACTAGCATCCCACATGCAGTGCTGTATAGCCAAGAAATTTTTTAAAAAGGATGCATATCTATAGTAGTTGTCTAGCAAGCTTTGATAACTGTTTGTAAAATGAATAAACATTATCTATAACTGCTGCAGACCAAGTTAGAGAAGTCCGTATTTAATGTTGTAGATGGGAAAAAGTCTCCACCCCTTCCTTCACATCTGTGTCAACCGTAAACATCGCATGATTTCATCTGTCAGTATTCCAGTACCTGAAAAATATAGGATTTCTTAAAAAATATGATACTCTTCTCTTACCTCAAAAACACTTGTATCTGTTCTGGTATTTTAAATTGAAACTTTTCCTTATGGCTTTCATTCTGCTTCTGTTTCTTTGGAGAGTCCCCTGATGTGGTTAAATCGAGGAAAACTAGTATTTTTCATTGAAAAACTGATCTGCAATGGAAAAAGGTACAGATACTTTTAAAAAACTCAACGAAACCACAAATACTAGCAAATATAAAACCCACTTCTGAGGAATTCCAAAGCATCAAGATTTACTCAAGCTATTCCAGGTCTGGCTTTTTGTGTCCCTGCCCTTGAATTAGGCTTTCAAGAATAAACTATCCTAAATTTTACATTTATAATACAACTCTATAAATAGGAAGAGCTAACCTTTGAAAATTTATGTCAAGAACTGTACAGAATGCTTTGAATGCACTGTCACATTTAATGGTTACAACAAATGCATGAAGCCAAGCAGTCCTAAGCAGGAGGGCTGGGGCTGGCAGGGCTGGAAGCCCCACTGTCCCAGCCTTTAGGCTGGCTCTCTACATTGCTGCAGAAAGAAAGCAGATTAAGACCGAATGGATTCTTATGAAGTTTTTTCTCTAATGCAAATAGCAAAACCAACATCAGTGTCCTTAGTCCCATAAGGCAATATAGAGGTGGATGAGAAAACAGACTACTGAGAATTCTAAATTGCAGTCATTTCATAGCCAGCAGCTATATCCCAAAGGGAAGGAGACTGTCAAGTCTTTGGTGCAACTGAATCTAGAGAGGCAGAGAGAATCACCTTGTGCCACTTTTCAGGAAGCTGTTTATCAACCTTTGTACCAGGAGGACCTGTGGGGTGTCCTGTCCAAGTATTAGTCACCTGAGATTAAACAAACCTTTCCTATGAGGCCCTACAAAAGTAAGGTCACCAGAGCACCATGGTGAAGCTGTTCACCTCCAGCTCTGCTCTCCAGTCATTCAGGTATCCAGCTCCAAACGTGATTCAGAAGCACAGGTAACTCAATTAGGTACCCTATTCAGTCACTCAGTGGTGTCTTGACTCTTTGCGACCCCATGGACTGCAGCACGCCAGGCTTCCCTGTCCTTCACCATCTCCTAGAGTTTGCACAAACTCATGTCCACTGAGTTGGTGATGCCATCCAACCATTTCATCCTCTGTCGTCCCCTTGTCCTCCTGCTTTCAATCTTTCCCAGCATCAGGGTCTCTTCTAATGAGTCAGCTCCTTGCATCAGTTGGCCAAAGTACTGGAGCTTCATTCAGCTTTGGCATCAGTCCTTCCAATGAATATTCAGGGTTATTTCCTTTAGGATTGACTGGTTTGATCTCCTTGCAGTCCAAGGGAATCTCAAGAAGATTCTCCAACACTACAGTTCAAAAGCATCAATCCTTTGGCACTCAACCTCCTATTTAAGTATATTTCCACTTAGTTAACACTGGGTATGGGTGACTAGACAGTAACTCCCAGCAAGACGATGATCAGGCCATAACCAGGCTCCCAGTATGTCCCAGAGGCCATTACGGTTCACCATTTAGCTCCCATAAAGTTAGGATGAAATGCCTCTAAAGGGACAACTGATATACTCTTTTACTCTGTTAGTTATTCCTGTCATTACAGGCATATTATAGTGATTGCTTTGGTAATCTCAGGTTGTTGACAGGATTCTAAGAACTGCAACAGAGGCATTTTGTTGTCATGGGGTTAAGATCCAGATTTTATAAAACCAGAGGTTGACGTTAATGACGCAGAGACCCCAAGTATCAGAAGAGACATACAGGACATAATCCACCTTATCTTCAGCAGGGTCAAGTAAAGGATGACAGATCCAGCAAACAGTTAAATTCAGAGCCATAACTACAGTCTAGAAAATGTATACAAGATAGTTCTGCTTCCCCTTAATCAGAAAACCATGAGAAATCATGACTAATAGGATAAAGTTTTCAGGCCTTTGCCCAAGGACACAGCTCCAAGGACGTCCACTCTCCAAATCAGCAGCTGCTGAGTTTCCAAGTGTCCTTATAATTAAGATATTAAGATTTTCATTTGGCCTACAGCTATGTTGAAGAGAATGGTGATAGTCTAGGGTAAACTAATGACTTCTATGCACCCCCAACCCCGTGATCCTTACTGTCTTCCTTCCCCAGCCAAGCACAGGGGAGCCATTCAAATTCTGCTGGATGAGAAAGAATGTGAAAGTATAAAATGAACAATCCCATGCACCTGAGCCACAACACTTTGTCCAATAACATGATTGTATAGAAGGAAAAAGTAAACTCTGATAGAATGTGTGGCAGTTACTCTTTAGGGATCTAATGAAGCAGTGACCCACTGGAGATCAATTTCCATCATCCTATAAAATACTGAGGTAGAAATCATTAGGGAGTTAGTATAGGAACACTGAGACCTCAGCCTGTTTCAACAAACAGCCCACTCCATTAACCTAAAACTATATCCTTTGTCTCTAATTCCTGGCTCTCAGAGGAATGTGTCCTTGGTCTGATAAATTATCAGCTCTCAGATCCAGGAAAGGGTAGTAATTAACTTCTGTTCCATATGCCTGAGGGAAAAACAACTGGTGATCATTAATCTTTAGCCCATACATCTGGTCCACTGTAAAATGGTGGGGGGTCATGAGAAAAGGTCAAGGGATGGCGACTTAATGTCTAAGAAAACTAAGGATACCAAAAGCAGAAAAAGGGGAAAAAACAAAACAATAAAACTGCAGACCAATTTATTATGAATATAGATGGAAAAATCTTCAACAAAATGCTAGCAAAACAAACAGCATATAAAATTAATTATTTGCCATAATGAAGTGGGACTTATCCCAGAAATACAAGATTGACTTTTCTTTTTTTTAATGTAGAACCAACATCCTGTAACACATCAATACAATAAAGGCGACAAACCACATAACCATCTGAAGTGGAGCTATAAAAAGCATGTAGCATGACTGAAATTAAATGCATCCTAAAATCCAACATCCTTTCAGATAAAAACACTACAACTAGAACAAAGGGGAACTTCCTCAATTTAATAAGACATCTAAAAAAAAGCCACAGCTTTAAAGCCTGAATGTTTTCCCTCTACAAAATCAGGAACAAGACAAGGATAATCTGCTCTTGCCATTTCTATTTAACATTGTAGAAGAGGTTCTGGCCATGGCATTTGAAATAAAAGACATCCAGATTAGAAATTAAGAAGTAAAACTACCTTTACTTGCATATGGCATCATCTTGTATATCAAAAATTATAAGGAATCCACTAAGAAAACTAACAGAACTACTTTGCCTAGGTTGCCTAGTACAAGCTCAATATTCAAAAATCAAATGTATTTCTATACAACAATCTAGAAAACAATTCCATTACAGTTAACAGCAAAAGAATGAAACATTCTGGAATAAATTTAACAAATGTGGAAAATTTACAGAAATTATTATACAGAAACTGTATAATTTCAAAAGAAACTAAAGACCTAAATGAATGAGTGAAAAGTATCCCACATTCAGACACTCTCAAGGTGACAGGTAATACTACTCAAATTGATCTACTGATTCAGGACAACTCTGACCAAAGTTCCATACGTCTTCTTTGCAGAAATTGAGAACCTGAGCCTAAAATTCATTTTGAAAAAGAGCATAGTCTTGAAGGACTCGCACCTCCCAATTTTAAAACTTCAAACTACAAAACTACAGTAAATAAAGCCATGTAGGACTGAATTAGGATAGACACTAATCAGTGGAACAGAAACCAAAAACAAGTCCTCACATACTTGATCACTAGGAAGAAACTAGAATCCAGAATACACAAAGAACTGGTGAAAGTGTTAGTCGTTCAGTTATGTCCAACTCTTTGCGACCCTCATGGACTGTAGTCTGTGGATTGTAGCTCCTCTTTCCATGGAACTCCCAGGCAAGAATACTGGAGTGGGTTGCCAACCACCATGGGAAAGCAATAAAATCACAGGATACGACTTAATGGTCACTACAATAGTTGTAACCAAAAAGACAAGTGTGGTAAGGACTTGTGGACAAACTAAAATTCCTACATGTTGCTGTTGAGAATGTACATGGTTCATCAAAAATAGTATGGCAGGGACTTCCCTGGCAGTCCAGTGATTAAGACTTTAAGACTTTGCGTTTCTACTGCAGGGGGCACAGGTTTGATCCCTGATCCTACATGCCAAAGTGTGGCCAAAAAAATCTGGCAATTTTTCAAAAGGCCAAATATAGTTACCAAATGATAAGACAGCTCAGTTCCCCTCCCAGGTATATACCTAGGAGAACTGAAAATATATGTCCATACAAACACTTGTACATGAATGCTCACAGCAATATCATTCAGAGAATCCAAAAAGCATAAACAATCCAAATGTGTGTGAACTGATGAAAGGAAAACAAAATGTGGTCTATTCATACAATGGAATTACTACTTTGCAATAGAAAGGAATGAAAGACACATATGCTTCAATATGAATGCATCTTGAAAACATCATGCAAGGTGTTCAGGGTCATAAGAGACCACATATTATGACTTCATCTCTAAGAAATGTTCAGAATACACAAATCTATAGAGACAAATTAGATTAAATGGTTGCCTGCAGATGGGCAGAATGGAGAGTGACCATTAACGAATACAGAAATTCTTGGGTCAAGAAAATGTTCCAAAAGTGACTATGGTATTGGTTACATAGTATTGAGTATATGCAAAACCACTGTACATGGTAAATGGATAAACTGAATCGTATGAATATGACATATGAATTATATCTCTAAACTGTAGCTTAAAAAATTTTTTTTCCCAATTAACAGACATGGGCACATGACACGATGAACTATAGGCTTCTGGCAGAGCACAGAGACAAAAGGCATGATCTGTGCAAGTTGAAGCTGACTGATCATATACCTGGAGATATTAGGGCTATCCAATGAAGGGATGTGTGCCTGAGAATGAAGTCAATGCCAAAGCAGACAGCAGAGCTCAAAGACAGTGTTTCAAGTCTTTAAAACTTTCAGATTCATATGTTGGATCCACTAAAACCTGAAAGTCAAGCCACATGGAACTCTTTAAGTTATATGATCCAATAAATTCTCTTTGGGAGTTTAAAAACTAAAAACTTGCTTATGACTTTTTGTTTCTTAAAACCTAACTGGACAACGTAATTTCTTGTAATACTCTGCAATTTTAATGGCAAGATTTTATTTACAAGTGATTTCAGTTCAGTTGCTCAGTTGTGTCTGACTTTTTGAGACCCCATGGAAAGCAGCACACCAGGCTTCCCTGTCCATCACCAATTCCCGGAGCTTGCTCAAATTCATGTCCATCGAGTTGGTGATGCCATCCAACCATCTCCAGCCTTCAATCTCTCCCAGCATCAGCGTCTTTTCCAATGAGTCAGTTCTTCACATCAGGTGGACAAAGTACTAGACAGAGTTTTCATTTACAAGTGAAGCCTTGCAATTTAATACATCTCAAGAGAATCTTGGTGATTGTCACAAAATCTCTGCAATCATTACATATAACTGTATGTTTCACTTAAGACATTTACAACAGGCTAGCCTCTATCATTGCCCTTCAGTTTATAAGCGCTCTTATGATATCAAGGATGGACATACCACAGAGCTGTCTCTCAACAACAAAGCACTTATAATTCTTCAAAGGTCTATAAAATACTTCTTTACAAGGCTTAATACAAAGTACATCTTAATTTGCATTTCAATAGACTGGGTTGGTAAACTGTCTGGTTAAGGGTGTGAGAAAGGATGCGACAGTTGGGATGGCATCACTGGACTCAGTGGACATGAATTTGAGCCAACTCTAGGAGATAGTGAATGAATGAAAAGAAAGACTGGCATGCTGCAGAGCATGGGTCAGAGTCATACAGAACAGAGGAACTAAATAAAAGTCTCAAATTGAATGTTTTCTGAGCCTATTTCACACAGAATATGCCTTTGTGGGGTTAGGAGTGGCAGTGCAGACACGACTGATTTAAATTAAAAGCAATTCTTGAAATTCACCTTTCTAAATCCTTTTTAAACATTAGATAGGATCACTTGCACTAAACATTTGCACTTTTATCATGTCTAAAACATTGCTAATCTAAATGGGAAGTGGTGGTGGTTTGGTTGCTAAGCTGTGTTGGACTCATTTGAGTCCATGGACTATAGCCTGCTGGGCTCCTCTGACCATGGAATTCTCCAGGCAAGAATACTGGAGTGGGTTGCCACTTCCTTCTCCAAAAATGAAAGTGAAAGTCGCTCAGTCCTGTCCAACTCTTTGCAACCCCATGGACCATATATAGTCCATGGAATTCTCCAGGCCAGAATACTGCAGTGGGTAGCCTTTCCCTTCTCCAGGGGATCTTCCCAACCCAGGGATCGAACCCAGGTCTCCCACATTGCAGGCGGATTCTTTGCCAGCTGAGCCACAAGGGAAGCCCAAGAAGACGGGAGTGGGTAGCCTATCCCTTCTCCAGCGGATCTTCCCGACCCAGGAATCTAACCGCAATCTCCTGCATTGTAAGCGGATTCTTTACCAACTGAGCTATCAGGGAAGAAGAGTCCTGTCTATTTAGGACAGGTTATACAAGGCTTTTGGGCAAATCTGCCCTGGCTGGAAAATTCTGTAGAAGCGTTACTGACATCAAACATGCCTGTAGGTAAAAACTAGAGTTGTGTCTGGTACTTCCTTACAAAAATAGAACCTACAGGATCTACAGGGAAGGGTTTAATCAACACAAAGCTGATAAACTGACTTAAGAGTTTAAATGAGTGAACCATCTCCTATAAGACAGGCCATAAAATACATTTCCTCTAACATGACAACAGCTAAAATTTATTAAGCACTTACCACTTACCAGGAGCTCTTCCAAGTGTGTTATATCTACCAAACTCATTAACTTATCATAACAATCCTATGAGGTTGATACTATTGTTATCCCTATTTTACAAAAGATGAGAAAATTGATACAGAGAAGTTTAATAATTCTCCCAAGGCTGCATAGATGTTAAGTGGTAGAGCCAAGGTCTGATGCTCAGCAGTGTGACTGCAAGGACCATGGTCTCAAATCATTACAGAAAGTTTCCCAATACTACTTGGAGTTTACAGAATGGATGCCCCAGAAATGACCACTTTGGCTGTATAGGTCCCTATTTTAGGGATCGGTACTCTCAGAGTTCTGTTCTGTGCTGCCTTACCCCATGTGCCACAAGTAATGAATTTGAAAAATAAAATAAGAAAACAGACCATGTAGAGAATAATGTTAAGTAGACCTCTTCCTCAGTAATTTAGACCATCATCTCCTATTCCTTTTCTAGTAAAGATGAACAAATGAATTGCTTGCTATGTCAACTGTATTATTTCTCCTCAAACTTTGTCATCAAATCCATCGTAAGCTGGCGGTGGTGTTAGCCGCTCAGTGGTGTCCAACTATTTGTGATCCCAGGTACTGTAGCCCACCAGGTTCTTCTGTGCACGGAATTCTCCAGGCAAGAATACTGGAGTGGGTAGCCATTCCCTTCTCCAGGGGATCTTTCCAAGCCAGGGATCAAACCCAGGTCCCCTGCATTGCAAGTAGATTCTTTACTGTCTGAGCTACTGTAGTTTAATACTGAACCAACACTGGTTCCGCTTAATCAGTCTGTTCCACAACAGATAAATTGGAGTGGACTACTTAAAGCTGACACACTTACCTTTAAATATATCGCTCCTTTATTACTGTATATGTTACCATTTTCCTCCAAACTTGTCAGTACCACTCCACACAGTGTTTACTTCTTTGGTCCTAGGGACAGCAATAAACACTTTATAATTGATAATAAATTCAATATAAAATTTGTAATTGTATTTTTATTTATATAAAATTCACATTAGCTTATAATAAAGATACATACTAATTTGCTTACTTGATATGACATTGATGCTCAAACCGTGTTAAGGCTGGATCAAAAGAAAACTAAGCTTACTGAATTCTTAAGGCGGCAAAGTAACAAATAGAAACTGGGCCTGCCGTAAATTACCACTTAAGTGATAATCCAAGTGCATGCCTCCTGATCCACTCCTTCTGTAACTCTAAACACTTTCAACTTAACAATTCTTTATCGAATTAGTAAATGAGAATCCAACTGCACAGGAAAAAATAAAACCATAACTCTTTCATGTTAACACCGAATAGAACTCGTTTGATTTACAGTTAACACATTAATCAGAAAAATCCCCAAACAAGCTCTGCGACCCGTCTATTTAAATGCACCGCAGCTCATCCGCTTCACCTACTCTTCTTTTCATTTTGAAGGCAGGCACTAAAATATTACAAATAAATTGTTTTCACTGAAACCATTCTCTGAAAACTTGCTGTTCCCAAAGGACATCTGCTTAGGAAATTCGCATCCCTCGAGAACATCTAAAATCCGTACGCATTTGTACATTTAAAAATGCCTCGAGGGACTAACTACTGCTGAGGAACGGAAAGCGACTCTGGCACAAACGTGTTTGCGGGCCACTTGGAGACACAAGCAAGCTGAGCAATTTTGTTTTGGGAGGTTCGGCCTAATGGGGGTGGGGAGGAAAGGAACACTGGAAAAATAAATTCAAAACAAAGATTTTTTTTTTTTCAAGCCAGCGACAGGAAATCATTAAAAACATAAGCCACTTTCACATCCATCAGTCTAACCAATCGCCTTGCAGTCTAACAAAACGCGTCCTCGCAGTCGCCACTCGCGACCTCTATGGAGAGGAAAAGCGTTCTACAGAAAACACCCGGCGAGGCGCCGCCCTCCGATTCGGGGTCGGCATCCGCCCCGGTTCCCGGCCCACCCCGCGCTGCGGGCGGGCATCGAGCCGAGCCCGGCGGGCCAGCCCTCACGGCTGGCCCGAGCCCCGAGCCCCCGGAGCGCCCGTAGCCGCCGCTCAGTCCCCACCACAGAACAAAAGCGCTCGCCGCCGCACACCCAGCCCCCGCCCGCGGGCACTTGGGCTGCCGGTACCCCCGCCCAGCCGAGAACCCGACGAAACGTGCGAGTGCCGGCGGGAACCAAGTCCCCCCACTTACCTACCACAGCTGGACCCAACCGGAGCGAGCCGGGAAAACGCAGCTCCTCTCGGCCCCGGAGTTTAAGTCAACTCGGGTCCGCCCCCAGGGGCGGGTCGAGGTGGAGGCCCACTCCCGGAAAGCCAACCCCGCCCCGGCGCAACGGAAGGAGCGAGACCCGGTACCAGGTACCGGGGTCCTAGTGCCGCTCGGATGAGGTAGAGTCCGGGGAGCCCGCCCCTCCAGTTATCTCCCAAGCTTGCACAGCTAGCTCATGGATCTGAAGAAAACTTCTCCAACAGTGGCTCTTTGTCTTGCATCAGAACCTTTTGAAGGATTTGTTTAAAAGGGACTGAAGAGCACCGCCTACAAAATTACCCATTCAGTAAGTCTAACTCCGGGCTGAAAATGTATATTTCTAACAAAGGGGAACATCCTTTAACACAGAGAAACTTTCTCAAAGGAAATAGACTCTTTTTGCCTGAGGATTTCTATAGATCAAAGTTGTGAAAATTAATACAGTAAAGGGAAACCTCACCAAAATAGAGTTGAGAGGCCAGAAGGGGGAGCTGTCATGCAGCACGGTATCACTCTCAGTAAATTACAGAAAGAATTGTCAATTACAGGGCCCAACAGGAAAAGATGTAAGCTGTCCAACAAACTTTTTGACCAACCCATACATTGCGGCTCGTAAAAGAAATGGACTACCCCACAACTCAGCCAATGAGAAACTGTCACCCTCACTTTTCCCCAGTGAAATTTCCTTCAAAAGAACTGCTCCCAAACTCCGCCTTTTTCTCCATAAAGTAACTTTGCTTTGTTTGTTGGACTATGGCTTTTGCTATAGTTTGCTTGACCCAAATTGCAGTTTAGTTACCAAATGCATACTGACACTGCCTGCTGCATGACTGGCCAATAAATCGAGGGGCCAGTTGTTGGAACAAGGAATAGCGACTTTATTCAGAAAGCCCGCAGACAGAAAAGATGGCAGACCAATGTCCCAAAGAAACATCTTAAACCTGAATTAGAATTCAGGCTTCTTTTATACTAAAGGGGGAGGGAATGTGGTTGGCTGTTGCAGGTATGAAGGTGTGACCTTCTTGGTGCAGGTCATACCCCCAAGGTGATGTGATAACCCTCTGCTCCTGTAGCTATCCACATAGGTCTGGTTATGATGGTCCTGTAAACATAAAACAAGACAATTGTTATTCTCTGTTATGCAACTTTTTATCTCTGCATAAAAGAAAACTGGGCTTCCCTGGTGGCTTAGTGGTAAAGACTTGCCAGCCAATGCAGGAAAACCAGATTTGATCCCTGGGTCAGGAAGATCCACTGGAGAAGGAAATGGTAACCCACTCCAGTATTTTTGCCTGGGAAATCCCATGGACAGAGAGCCTGGTGGGCTACAGTCTATGGGGTCATAAAAGGGTAACACTTAGTAACCAAACAACAATAACAACAAATGAAAACTGTTACACATTTAAAGGTCAAGCCTGGGAGGCAGAGCCTTGAGAATGGACTATCATGTACATTTCAGGCTACAGGCAACATTCTTTTGGACAAAGCTGCAGAACCAGCATGACTAAGCACCAGCAAAAGGTCAGAGCTAAAGGAACAGATCCAGTATGGAGTCAGGTTTGTTCTTCTGTGTTACAAGTCTCCTGATATTCTAGAATAAACCCATTTTTAGCTGGGAAAATAACTTTCATTTTTAAAGTCAACGAGGTAAACAAGAAATCCAACCTGAGTGAATAAGAATGAGAAAGGGCAGAGGTGCTTAGTTTTTGCAATATATAAGAAAGGGTATTCCTTTGCTCTCATGGCTCCACCACTCACTAGACCTACAGCTTTGGGGAACTTACTTAAACTGTTTCTGCTCAGTTTTCTCATCTGTAATTGAGAATAACATTAATATTTACTTCAGGATTGTTGGGATACTTACATCAACTAACATATGGCTAAAAGCAGTTCCTGGAATATGGGGTGGAATACTTGGGTCACATAAGGGGTTTTCTAGAACCTAAGCCACACAAGTCAGCAAACAGAAATGAACCCAAGAAACAAGGTGTTTTGTTTCAGGAAAGTCTGACACAGATCCCACTCCTATAGAGCCCATCTCTCTGTTACTGATGAGTTGTGTCCAACTCTTGCGACCCCGTAGACTGTAACCTGCCAGCCTTCTCTGTCCTTGGGATTCTCCAAGCAAGAAAACTGGAGTGGGTTGCCATTTTCTTCTCCGGGGGATCTCCCTGACCCAGGAATTGAACCCAAGTTTCCTGCATTGCAGGGAGATTCTCTACTGACTGAGCTACAAGGGAAGCCCCCTATAGTGCCTAAGGAAGGAAGCCTAAGGAAGGAAGCCTA
Organism: Cervus canadensis; assembly: GCF_019320065.1. Lineage (NCBI taxonomy): Eukaryota > Metazoa > Chordata > Mammalia > Artiodactyla > Cervidae > Cervus > Cervus canadensis. Next base: position 40,364,558 of record NC_057406.1, on the reverse strand, counting down.
AGGAAGATGTTAGTCCAGCAAGATGTAATGCCCAAGAAGCTACAACTCTATTTGAGATGGAGTTACTGATCTCTGTGCTGTGTATCCTTGCCTGTGTTTGTGCTGACTTTCTCCTGTCTCCTTTAGACAATGAAAGCCTGTCTGATTTTCCAAAGTGTAGTCTTTCCACCACTCCTAGAAGTACAACTGACGTTTGTCAATACCGCAGCCCTAAAGGGTCACCAGCAAGAAGACTTGCATGGGGAGGACACAATCTCCAGGACCTGAAAGTTGTTTAATCAGGACTATAAGTTGCCTTCTCTTTAAGACATTTATAACTCAGTATGCCAAATGAATAACTTTGTTATCTGACTGGTCAGGCTGGGGAAAGATCCCTCAAAAGATTAGATTGTTCTATGCTGTGTCCCCTGTCATAAATTACAGATCCTCTCCCTGTGTTTTACAATAGTCGAAAGAAAGTCTCTTGAGTCAAATTACTTTGGCTATAGATATTATCTCAGTCTTTCAAGAGCATAATACTTAGACTCAAGGCTTGTTAATGCCTTAACTTAAAAAACATGTTTTGGAAAAGTGCATGACATCATTAGCAAGTCTATAGTAAGAAATTTCTAAAAAATAAAGATGCCTATTATTCATTTAAGAGATAAATGAGGTCATTGATTTTCTTTTCTTGTGCATAGTCACTGAGTTGTGTCTGACTCTTTGCGACCAAACAGACTGTAGCCCACCAGGCTCCTCTGTCCATGGGGATTCTCCAGGCAGGAATACTGGAGTGGGTTGCCATGCCCTCCTCCAAGAGATCTTCCCACCCAGGGATCAAACCCAGATCTCCTGCATTGCAGGCAGATTCTTTACTGCCACCAGGGAAGCCCTGGTTGTCCCCAATATTCTGTTCTTCCTCATTAGTAGTATTTAGGTACCAGGTCATTTTCCAGGAGAATACATTCCCCAAGCCTCCCTTGCAGCTAAATATTGCCATATTTCAGATCTCACAATAACATATGAGCAAAAAATGTTGTATGCAACTTCTGTGCAAAGGAATGTCTTACCTTGAAATTCCTCTAATTTGTTTATGCTGGAATGTAGAAATGGCAGTAACCTAATTTCAACCTCAGAAAGGAAAACTGTTCCTTTTGTCTCTCTTTTTATCTTTTACATTTTGTCCTGCCTCCTTTCAAAGACGACGGGCTGCTTTTCTGGGTGCCTGATGTCTTCTGCTAGCGGTCAGAAGTTGTTTTGTGAAGTTTGCTCAGCGTTCAAATGTTCTTTCAATGAATTTGTAGGGGAGAAAGTGGTCTCCCCATCCTATTCCTCCACCATCTTAGCTCCTCTCCCCAAGGAAAACTGTTCCTAAAGGCAAAAATTCTTTTCCTTTCTTGTGCCATAAGTTTCTCTGGCAGTTTGGTGGAGCCTATAGACTCCTTCATAGAATGTTTTGGAATGCTTAAAATAAAATATATACAATTACAAAAGAAACTAATTGAGTATAAAAACTTAACAAAATATTTTAAAAAACAAATGTATGATATGATAATGTTTCTGTATTAACAAAATAAATAAGATCTAGTAGCGGATCTAATAGCAACTGTGATTTTGAAAGTGATGGACATAAATGCCATTTCAAGATTATTTGCATTAACTCTAATAACATAAGAATACCTGTGATTTCTGTGGTGAAAAAACATTAATAGTGCTATATTTCTGTGGCTTTGTTGCCAACATTTACATTTGAAGGAAATGGTATCTTTCAATAAAATGTTTAGTGAAAATAAAGTTAATTGTTTGCCATCCAAATTCATGGTATTCCTGAATTCTATCCATTGATGTGGTAAGCATAAGTTTGGACCATATGACTTTCACCTCCTGGTGTTACTCCATGGTTATTATTCAGTTCAATTCAGTCGCTCAGTTGTGTCTGACTCTTTGCAACCCCATAGACTGCAGCATGCCCGGCCTCCCTGTCCATCGCCAACTCCCGGAGTTTACTCAAATTCATGTCCATTGAGTCGGTGATGCCATCTAACCACCTCATCCTCTGTTGTCCCCTTCTCCTCCTGCCTTCAATCTTTGCCATCATCAGGGTCTTTTCCAATGAGTCAGTTCTTTGCATCAGGTGACCAAAGTATTGGAGTTTCAGCTTCAAATCAGTCCTGCCAATGAATATTCAGACCTGATCTCCTTTAGGATGGACTGGTTGAATCTCCTTGTGAGTCCAAGGGACTCACAAGAGTCTTCAACACCACAGTTCAAAAGCATCAATTCTTTGGCATTCAGCTATCTTTATAAGTCCAACTCTCAAATCCATACATGACTACTGGAAAAACCATAGTTTTGTCTAGATGGACCTATGTTGGCAAAGTAATGTCTCTGCTTTTTAATATGCTGTCTAAGTTGGTCATAACTTTTCCTCGAAGGAGCAAGCAATGGCTGCAGTCACCATCTGCAATGATTTTGAAGCCCAAAATAATAAAGTCTGTCATTGTTTCCACTCTTTCCCCATCTATTGGCCACGAAGTGATGGGACCAGATGCCATGATCTTAGTTTTCTGAATGTTGACTTTTAAGCCAACTTTTTTGCTCTCCTCTTTCACTTTCATCAAGAGGCTCTTTAGTTCTTCTTCACTGATACCACAAGGGTGGTGTCATCTGCATATCTGAGGTTATTGATATTTCTCCCGGCAATCTTGATTCCAGGTTGTACTTCGTCCAGCCCAGCATTTCACATGATGTACTCTGCATATAAGTTAAATATGCAGGGTGACAATATACAGCCTTGACATACTTCTTTCCCAATTTGGAACCAGTCTGTTGTTCCATGTCCAGTTCTAATTATTGCTTCCTGCATACAGGTTTCTCAGGAGGCAGGTCAAGTGGTCTGGTATTCCTGTGTTTTCAAGAATTTTCCAGAGTTTATTGTGGTCCATATAGTTCAAGGATTTACATAGTCAATAAAGCAGAAATAGATGTTTTTCTGGAACTCTCTTGCTTTTTCAATGACCCGACAGATGTTGGCAATTTGATCTCTGGTTCCTCTGCCTTTTGTAAAACCAGCTTGAACTTCTGGAAGTTCACGGTTCACATATTGCTGAAGCCTGGCTTGGAGAATTTTGATCATTACTTTACTAGCGTGTGAGATGAGTGCAATTGTGCAGTAGTTTGAGCATTCTTTGGCATTGCCTTTCTTAGGGATTGGAATGAAAACTGATGTTTTCCAGACCTCTTCTTAATATTTTCTGCTTCTGTTAGGTCCATACCATTTCTGTCCTTTATTGTGCCCATTTTTGCATGAAATGTTCCGTTGGTATCTCTTATTTTCTTGAAAAGATCTCTAGTCTTTCCCATTCAATTGTTTTCCTCTATGTATTTGCACTGATCACTGAGGAAGGCTTTCTTATCTCTCCTTGCTATCTTTGGAACTCTGCATTCAAATGGGTATATCTTTCCTTTTCTCCTTTGCTTTTCACTTCTCTTCTATTCACAGCTATTTTTAAGGACTCCTCAGACAACCATTTTGCCTTTTTGCATTTCTTTTCCTTGGGGATGGTCTTGATCTCTGCCTCCTATACAATGTCATGAACCTCCATCCATAGTTCTTCAGGCACTCTGTCTAACAGATCTAATCCCTTGAATCTACTTGTCACTTCCACTGTATAATCATAAGGGATTTGATTTAGGTCATACCTGAATGGTCTTTTCATACTGTTCATGGGGTTCTCAAGGCAAGAATACTAAAGTGGTTTGCCATTCCCTTCTCCAGTGGACCACATTCTGTCAGACCTCTCCACCATGACCTGTCTGTCTTGGGTGACCCCACATGGCCTGGCTTAGTTTCATTGAGTTAGACAAGGCTGTGGTCCATGTGATCAGACTGGCTAGTTGTCTGTGATTGTGGTTTCAGTCTGTCTGCCCTCTGATGACCTCTCTCAGCGCCTACCATCTTACTTGGGTTTCTCTTACCTTGGATGTTGGGTATCTATTCACAGCTGCTCCAGCAAAGCATAGCCACTTGTTTTTACCTTGGACGTGGGGTAGCTCCTCACGGCAGCCGCTCCTGACCTTGGATGTGGGATATCTCCTTTCTTCCGATCCTATGCCACACAGCCACTGCTCCTGCACCATGCAGCCAGGTCGGTAGGTGCCCCAATATGCTACTGGAGATCAGTGGAGAAATAACTCCAGAAAGAATGAAGAGACAGAGCCAAAGCAAAAGAACACCCAGTTGTGGCTGTGACTGGTGATGGAAGCAAGGTCCAATGTTGTAAAGAGCAATATTGCATAGGAAACCTGGAATGTTAGGTCCATGAATCAAGGCAAATTGGAAGTGAACAACAGGCGATGGCAAGAGTGAACATCAACATTTTAGGAATCAGTGAACTAAAATGGACTGGGATAGGTGAATTTAACTCAGATGACCATTATATCTACTACAGCAGGCAAGAATCCCTTAGAAGAAATGAAGTAGCCATCATAGTCAACAAAAGATTCTGAAATGTAGTACTTGAATGAAGTTTCAAAAACGACAGAATCATCTCTGTTCATTTCCAAGGCAAACCATTCAATATCATAGTAATCCAAGTCTATGCCCCAACCAGTAATGCTGAAGAAGCTGAAGTTGAATGGTTCTATGAAGACCTACAAGACCTTCTAGAAGTAACACCCCAAAAAGATGTCCTTTTCATTATAGCGGATTGAAATGCAAAAGTAGGAAGTCAAGAAACACCTGGAGTAACAGGCAAATCTGGCCTTGGAGTACAGAATGAAGTAGGGCAAAGCCAAAACTCTACAGAATGAAGTAGAGTTCTGCCAAGAGAATGCATTGGTCATAGCAAACTGAATGGTGTAGTGGTTTTCCTTACTTGCTTCGATTTAAGTCTGGTTGATTATTATTCAGTTCAGTACAGTCGCTCAGTCGTGTCCAACTCCTTGAGACCCTATGAATCTTCGCAGCACGCCAGGCCTCCCTGTCCATCACCAACTCCCGGAGTTTACTCAAACTCATGTCCATTGAGTCGGTGATGCCATGCAGCCATCTCATCCTCTGTCGTCCCCTTCTCCTCCTGCCCCCAATCCCTCCAGGGTCTTTTCCAATGAGTCAACTCTTCACATGAGGTGGCCAAAGTATTGGAGTTTCAGCTTCAGCATCAGTCCTTCCAAAGAACACCCAGGACTGATCTCCTTTAGGATGGACTGGTTGGATCTCCTTGCAGTCCAAGGGACTCTCAAGAGTCTTCTCCAACACCACAGTTCAAAAGCATCAATTTTTTGGCTTTCAGCTTTCTTCACAGTCCAACTCTCACATCCATACATGACCACTGGAAAAACCATAACCTTGACTAGATGGACCTTTGTTGGCAATGTAATGTCTCTGCTTTTTAATATGCTATCTAGGTTGGTCATAACTTTCCTTCCAAGGAGTAAGCATCTTTTAATTTCATGGCTGCAATCACCATCTGCAGTGATTTCTTAAATTCAAAAGGGACTTTGATATGACTAAAATCACTAATAGCTAACCTTAAAATAGGCAGATTGGCTTAAGTTATCTGGATCTAGGTGCACCAGCCCAGCATAATCATTTGAACCTTAAAACCCAAACAGTGAGGATAGGAGAGGAAGCCAGAGAGAGGTGGCACACAGGTTGTGGTGGTGGGTGGTTTATTCGCTAAGTCATGTCCGACTCTTGTGACGCCATGGACTGTAGCCCACCAGGCTCCTCTGTCCATGGGATTCTCCAGGCAAGAATACTGGAGTGGGTTGCCATTTCCTTCTCTGGCACAGGGAGTATGTGAGAATGAAAGCATGAGGAGGGCTCAACTGTTGCTGGTTAAATATGGAGGGGCCACATGGAAAGCATGAGAAGGAAATAAATTATGCCAACAACCTGAATAGCTTGGAGATGAAACTGTGAGATAACAAGTAGGTGTTATTTAAAGCAGCTGAGATTGTGGTGGTTTGTTGTGTCAGCAACAGAAAAATCAATATAATGGACTCCATGTTATAACCTCTGCCCAAGGGAATGTTTAAGGAACAAAATAGAAGTAAACTAGGTACTGAAAGTTCTGTAAAGAAGAGCTTTCCACCAGCTGGGGGACCAGCTACACTATTACTATTGTTGTTTAGTTGCTCAGTTGTATCCAGCTCCTTTGTAACTCCATGGACTGTAACCCACCAGGCTCCTCTGTCCATGGGATTTTCCAAGCAAGAATACTTGAATGGATTGCCATTTCCATTTCCAGGGATCAAACTGGCATCTCCGGCATTGGCAGGTGGATTCTTTATCACTAAGCCAGCCACCAGGAAAGGACTATTACAGAGAAAAAAATAAATTTCTCTCATTTGTAAGTTGATTAAAGTTCTGGTTATGAAACAGTATTAGTTTACGTGAAGTGTGTAATGAAGAAAGTGTCCAGACCAAGTCTTGAAAAATTCTAGTGTTTAATAGAAAGGGAGGAAGATATACCTTAAAGAGAAATGGGAACAGCCAGAAAAACAGAAGGAAAACTAGAAGAATACTCAGAGGCAGAGAAAGAGAGCAGTTCACGTAAGTAAAAAAAAAACTTTCAGTCCTCTTAAAGATCAATTTAAGAATAAACTGGAAAATATTCTTTGGATTTGACAAGAAGTGGAATAATTGGAGACCTGAGCCTGGAAATGCAAAGGACCAAGAGCAATGAAAACAGTCCTGAAGAGCAGTTAAAAAGGACTTTCACAACCAGATTTAAAGACATGCTATATAATAACCAAGAAGTGTGGTATTGGTGTAAGTATAAACCACTAATTTCCCCTAATCCATGTGTACATCAGTACTTTTATCCATGCTCATTTAACCATATATTAATATACATATACAGAGATATTACTCACCATTTTATTAAATAGAACATGGTTCACTTTTCTCTGATTCTTACTTTATTCAACAAGCCATAGCAATCCCTCCAGGTTATAGTAATAGCTCTAAGTCATTTTTAATAATTACCTAAAATTCATTATTATTCTAATGAAACTTGTTTGTTTCCAACTTTTGCCACCTGTGAACAATCCACAAGTACTAGAACAATTCCCAGGAAGAGAATTGCTAGGACGGACTGTAATTTCAACGTAACAGATATTGCCAGATTACTTCCTTTAAAGGCTAGAACAGTTTTCAGTCGTGCCAAGAAAGTTATTCTTTTCCTATGATTGACAATAGGTATTAACGTCTCAATCTAGGTAAAGTGATCTCATTGTTGTGTGTATTTGAACAGTCAAAAAGATCTGGTGAGTTGAAATACCAACTGGAAAACAAAATTCAAGGTTAATTTGGAAAACAAAGAACAAAAGGTGAGAAGGTAGCCACAGGATTCAGCAATCAAAAAGGAAACTAGCCCAGCAATTCAGGTGCTAAAAGCTTTGAGTCTTGGAGACTGATGCTGCTAATCAATTAACTCTTTGTTGAAGCTACTATTCTTTAAAGATTCATGATTAAGGAGGATAAATTCAACTTGTTTTTAAAGACCTTACCTTAACCCTGTTCTGTCAGGTCTGTTCCTTCTCAGTGGTGATATCCAAGGTGAGACTGAAGGACGTGAGTGGCCTTCTCGTGTCCTTGTCCCCACAGTGGTTCCTCCTTACCCCTTCTTGCACATGACCATAACCCTTACCTATCACCGCCCCCCAATTCCTCTTGACCAAACAGTGGCTACCAATACTTAAGAATCATTCCTCTTTCTCAAGGACCCATCTTTGGCCACCTGTTTCTCAAATTGGCTAAATTCCAATGGGCCCCTCTTACTAAAATGCCATCCTTGCCCACACCCAGCATTCTTCAATAAAAGTTTATGCAAACAGTGTTCCGGCCCATTTTCAAAATGTAAGGTACAGTTCCGGCGAGGCAGAAAAGGAAAGACGACCTCAACAGAAGTAGGTTACCTTTATTCAGGCAAGGAGGGGCGACAGTCGGCCTAATGACCAGGCTGAGCGCCGAAAGGGATCAGGGAGGCTTCATACTTATAGGGAGGTTTGTGGAAGCGATAAGAGAAACGTCAATCAGGCGGGATATTTTGAGTATTCTTTTGTTGAGATGACGCTTGTAGTTGGGCAGGGGGTGATAAGTCTTCTGGGCGGGTGTAGGGGGTGGTAGGTTTCCAGACAGGGGGTGATAAGTCCCAGATAGATGCAACTGGCCTGGAGCATCAGGATGGAACTAAAATTATGCTTTGTTTTCTCCGAAGTTAGATGATTCAGCAAGGGGCCTTTGAGACTGTTGTTCTCTTTTCTAGGCCCAAAAGACTCCTTCACTAAAATTGTGGCACTTCAGTTCCAATGAGGACTGGACTCTTTGCTACTCAGACCCCGGCCACAACAAGGAGAAAAGAACATGCCTGAGACCCCTTTTTCCTCCCTTCACATTGCAAGGAGCCCTGCTCCTGATCTGCTGTCTGTATCGAAGCACCACCTAAAACTTTATTCTTTTTATTATCTGTGATGCAAGCCTCCTGATTTGTTTTCACTATTTCAGGTTCTCACAGATGAACTGGGCTGATAGCTCCAAGACACCTTCCTGGCCCACTTATTCTTTTTTGCTCTTGTCATTTGAAAATGGGATCAAAATTGTGGGGGCAACAAGTATTCAATATTGGAAGCTCTGGCAGGATCTTACCAAGGACACTTTCTTTCTTTCCTTTTGGTTGCAGCACATGCATCTGGGATCTCAGTTTCCTAATCAGGGATCGAACTCATGCCTCTGCAGTAGAAATGGGGAGTCTTAACCACTGGACCACCAGGGAAGTCCCTCACCAAGGACACTTCAGAACTTCAGCGGTTATTCTGGGGCATTTTGGATATGAATAAGACAATTCATTTGCTTGTTACCTTAGAAACAGTGGTTGAAAGATTCTAAAAATTTAACCATTTGCATTTTCAAATGAGCATTGTTAGTAAGGAAGGGATGGGATTGAACCAGATTGTATCATATCTTGCAGAAGTAGAATAACAGGTAATAAGAGAAATATCATAGTAGCATGCACTGGACAAGCTTATTTCAGAACTCCGTGTTCTCTTTGCTGATGACTGGGGGAAAGATAAGCTATGGGTTCCTTGGTGTTCCTGTGGAAACAAAGAATAGATCTCAGCAATTAATGATTTTAAAAGGAACAAAGAACAAGAGCAAATGACTATTAGCAGGAAAGAGAAGTAGCCACAGCAAAGATAATAAATCAGTCATAAAGACTTCTAGTTCTGTTTCAAAGGCAAAGATCAGCCTGAAGCACATTCACAAGCTGTTTTGCAGGATCCAAACCCCCCAGAGCACTTAACCACCAGACTAAATGGAGCCTAAGGATTGATGATGCTGACCTTTGCTGACCCTCTTGACTTCTCTCAATTAGACACCTGGATTTTGTCAACCTAGAGTAAACTTTGCCTCATTTTAAAGTTAAAATCTCCACCCCAAGGGCAGGGATAGCTGCTGTGCTTTAAACAGCAACATCTGTTTGAGCCTGTTGTCACACTGCACAATCACCTCTAGAACTCCACCTCTAGTGGAAGATCACACTCATCCTTTCTTGAATATGCAGATGCCCTTAGCTTAGAACTCACTGATCCTGCTGTTTGGAGAGACAGTGCTTTGAGAGCTATTTCCTCACCTCTTTACTTGTCACAAGTAATAAATACTTCTGCTTTGACAGAAAGTACTTAGCATGTTTGTTGGCACAGACTCACTGAGTCTGGCAACAGTATGAAGAACCCTCTAAAAGAAAATTCCAAAATTCCTGCCATTAATGATGCCTCAGGAAAGGCTAATAAACATGTGGGAGATCTAAAATCCAATATTAAAATCTCTTCTCTTTCTTCTGATCCAAACCTAAATTGATTTTCCTCCTTGACCCCTGTACCTCCTCTTCCTCCTACCTCTCATTCTGCTCATCCTCATTTTCCTGTACCTTCCCTAGATTCTCTTCCCTTCTCTCCATTGCTCCTTTTTAAACATATCCCTTTCACCAAACAATGTCCCTTCATGTCTTATATCAGAGGTAAAGATGATGACCAAGTGTGCTGACCTCACAGCTTTAAGCTTGGTCAAGATCAGGTTTGTATAATGTCATTAACAACTATCTATGGAGAAGAAGGATCTTCCCTGGTGGTTCAGACGGTAAAGCGTGTACCTACAGTGTGGGAGACCTGGGTTCGATCCCTGGGTCAGGAAGATCCTCCAGGAGGACCCCTGGAGAAGGAAATGGCAAACCACTCCAGTACTCTTGCCTGGAAAATCCCATGGACGGAGGAGCCCGGTAGGCTACAGTCCACCAGGTCTCAAAGAGTCAGACATGACTGAGTGACTTCACTTTCACTTTCACTTTATGGACAAGGAAATGGCAACCATTACAGGATCCTTGCCTGAGAAATCCCATGGACAGAGGAGCCTGGTAGGCTACAGTCCATAGGGTCGCAAAGAGTCCGAGGTGACTAAGAAACTAAACAACAACGGATGCAGTGCGAGCAGTCCCCCTGTACCAGACAGGGCCCAGATGGGGCTCATCTTTCTGGTAGAACTCCAAGAAAGCTAAGAATTCTAAATTAATTAAAACTGCCTTCCAGGTTATCAAGATGGAAAGGTGGAACAAGTTTCATGTCACTGTTCCCTGGCTTGGTTTACAATCTTTCAGTTCTGTAGAGGATGGTGTGGGGGCTCTGACTGTGTTCTCTGCCCAAGGCAGGGTCAGGTTTAGATTCTTCCAGCTGAGTATAAAGAGAGGCCAGTGTCCTCTGATGATACCAGTTCTTGCCTACTGGGACTCTACTTGTGCCAGCTACTCACTTTTTCTCTAACCCTCAAGATAACCTTAAAAAGGTAAAGTTTTATCCCTTTCCACTGGAGGAAGTTGAGGCTCAGAGAGTGAGGTCACTTGTGGAAAGCCACGTGGCTGGAAGCGGCTGTGGTCAGGCCTTCCGCCAGATCCCATCTTGGCTGCCCCTAACCCAGGTTCTGGGCGAGGATGGCGAGCTATGGATGCGACCCCGCACGCTGTGCCCACCGCTCGGACAAAGTCTGTGACTTGACCCTCGGATGTCTGGGGACAACGTCCCCTCCATTTGCTCACCCCTCCCTGGTGCTGCGGGATGCCCCCAGCCTCGCCCTGCTCTTGTGCATTGCAGCAGCCTCCCCGAGGGCCCCGCGCCCCTTACTAGGCACAGCAGCACTCAAGCGGCGTCGCGCACGCTTCCGATGCTGGAGGATCTCGATGAGGGCCTGACCGATGAGCGAGGAGGGAATATTGAGCTTCACTGCGCTTGCGATGAGCATAAACCCTAGGGCACAGAAGCACCTCAGCGCCGCCCCCACCCAGCCCAGTTCAGTTATACAGAGAGGTGGGGCAGTGGAAACCCTGCCCCAGGACAGTTGCTCCAAGGGGTGAACCAGAGTGGCTACTCCTTGAGGCAGCTTGACACACTTTTGTCCCCCTATCCCCATCCCCTTTAAGAATTGATACTGTCTTATCGCTCCGCGGGTGGACAGTGCTCTTTGCTGGGCGAGCAGCTCAGGAAGGCGCCTCCGTGTTCCTGCCGCTCGCGGTGAGCAAGCCCGGAAGAGGCTGTGTGCCCTCCAGGGCCCTTCGCTGGCTCAGCCACCATCCCGAGGGATGATCTGCCTTTTTATTCCCCCTGAAATTCACCTGTGTCTGTTGGAACGTACCCGGAAATGGAGGGGTGGTGTGCTCAACTCCTTGGAGCCGCCAGACCAGGAGACAGGAGGCAGTTCTCACCCACATTGCAGACGAGCAAATGGAGCCACACATCCGCCTTCCTCCCGCCCCCATGACTGCTTCCCTAGCGCCCACTTCCGTGAGTGCTGCCCCCAGCAGCTTTAGGACCAACCTGTCCGCATGTAATGGAAAGGAAAGGTTTTCCAAGAATGAACGCACCAAGGCTATTTTTAAGGCTAACAGGCAAGCATCATTAAACACCATTTCCCCCGGAACAGAGTTGGCCTTTCTATCGTCTGTCGCTGAAACTAAACAGTGACAAAAACACCGGGTCCGTGAGCACACTGCGAAGCTGGGAGGGGCTCCTGCAGAGAGAGTAGGGGCCCTGTCAGGAGTATGGCCAAGCACAGGGCTGGGTCCCCACAAACCCTGCAGCACCTTCTGCGGGACCATGTGGGGGTTATTTTGAATATATAAATGAATACTGTATATATATGTGTGTGCGTGTGTGTGTGTGTGTGTGTGTGTGTATTTGCTATTAAAACAACAAAATGGTAAGTGTTTGAGAGAAAAAAAAAGAACTGTCTAAATCCTCCTAAGGAAAGAGAGAAATTTCTCTTGTTGCTCTTTAGTCGCTAAGTTGGGTCCGACTCTTTGAGACCCCATGGGCTGTAGCTGTCCAGGCTCCTCTGTCCGTGGGATTTCCCAGGCAAGAATGCTGGAGTGGGTTGCCGTTTCCTTCTCTAGGGGATCTTCCTGACCCAGGGATGGAACTGCATTGGCATTAACAAAGGAATTCTTTACCATTGAGTCACCAGGGAAGCCCTCTATGGAATGTCTAAACTCCACCAATTAGTTCATCTATTTATGAGACCCAGAGATGGGGAAACTCTAATATAATGTGTAGGCCTTCTGTTATGCTCTCCAGATAGAAAGTTTTTGAATAATTGATTCTCTCCACTCGCTGATACTATTATCAAATGAGAGATGCAAGTTCTCAATGGATAAACTACAATTTTCAAGTCAAAGTTCTTTGTGTTAGTCATGACATCACCATATAAAATGGAAAGTATTTTTCACTTCAGAGAATGGAAAGTCTTCATAACTTTACCTAGCTAATTACTAAAGCATCATGTGGAAGAGTTCTTAATGCATGGGGCATGGTAGACATGGATTCCTAACTTTCTCTACTGGCTGCCTTTTTGTAAGATCTTGATTAGTAGACAGACCTGAATCCTTGCCCTGAACAGATTCACCACCCTCGGACTCCCTAATTATCATAAGCCTTTCTTTCTACTTGTACATAAAATACCAGGACAAATTCTAGGGCTCTTAACAATAGCAAAATGGAATCAGAGATCAGTTGATTATATCCCCCTATTTTAACCCTGTAGCAAAAGCCCATCCAACAACGTTGGGTGCAATGGCAGCAGCTGGAACTAAACTTTAGTACTTACATTGAACTTCATGGTCCCTGATGCAGTTCAGACCTTATATTTTTTGTCTGTTTCTTTTCTTGTTCAGACCTTGCTTTTTTAATTAATTAGTTAGTTAATTATGGGATAAGGGATATTTGTTGCATCATGCAGGATCTTTCATTGCAGTGCACAGACTCTCTAGTTGTAGCCCATGGGCCCCGGAGTGTGTAAATGCAATAGTTGCAGCACCAGCTTAGCTGCCCTGACACATGTGGATCTTAGTGATTGAACTCACATCCGCTGCATCGCAAGATAGAGTCTTACTGGACCATCAGGGAAATTCCCAGATCCTAATTTTGACAAAAATACCTTTCATTTTTCTGCCTCTAGATTGCCATTCTAAAAGACCATCTCCTCTCCTCCTGCACGTATGTCATCCGTCGCAGAAATACGCTAGGCTCCACCGCTGTTCTGTCTCACTCTGGAAGGCAGACCTCACAACTGTCATGTGCTTATTTGGGAATTTACCTGTCTCATTTTGACTTCTTTGAAACTCCTTTAAATGTCCACATCTGTGTGGATGGGCACTAGTTGAGTACCTTTGGTATTCAAGGATGCAGTCAAGCTAGACATGCTGGCACAACGTACTCAGGCTTGCTTTCCCAGTGGCTCAGCGGTAAAGAATCTGCCTGCAGTGCAGGAGCTGCAGGAGGCATGTGTTTGATCCATGGGTCAGGAAGATACCCTGGAGGAGGGCATGGCAACCCACTCTAGTCTTCTTGCCTGCAGAATCCCATGGACAGAAGAGCCTGGCAGGCTACAGTCCATAGGGTTGAAGAGAATTGAACATTTAAGTCTTAGTGACTTAGCACGCACTCAAACCCTCTCTCTACCAGAGGCCAAATCTGCACAAGAGTTTGACAGTCTTTTCTGAAACAAATTATGTTATATGATAAAAATTACATTTTTGAAGTACCCTGGAGGCTCAGTAATTAGGACTCTGGGCTTTCACTGTTGGGGCCAGTGGCCCAACACCCTGATCAGGGTGTTCCTGATCCCACAAATCATGTGGCATGACCCCAAAAAACAAAAATTATATCTTTTGAAGAAATAATGTTTGTTTTCTTAACTAAAAATTCATTAAATAGAACAAAGAAGGTAATGGTTTTTGCTATTTTAAGGCCCCAGATTTCAAAATAAAAGAATGCTGAATGCTATGGTGTGTTTTTTCCTCCAAGTTTTCAGTTTCAGACCAAAGTAGACAGGATCATAAACAATACAAGTAGTATGATGTCTTTGTAGTATGTCAACTTAGCTAAGTTAAAACCAACTTTCCCTAAATTTCTTTCCCTGCATGATTCTGAGTTACAGCTGGCCACAGGAGACGCATGAGCAATTTTTGGAAGGCCTGAGTGAATTAACTGTCATGTTTTTTCACATTGAAAGTCAATATAATGTGTCAAGCATTGTCGTAGTGAGCACATATTGTCACTGATCTGCTAATGCACGTTGTGAGAGTTACAGTGGTACCCAACGCACAGTTCCTCACGCAAACCCATATCTCCTCATTCAACTTTTCCTAATCCTGGGTCAAATGCATAGGTAGTTTCATGGTGAAGGGCACTGGCTTCTCCTGCAGTTCACTTAACATCATGATTTACCCTTGTGGTTTCTAGTTCATCCTTATAGATTCTAGTGCTTGCTCATCCCTACTTTAATATCCACCTCCCTTGGTTACTAGCCTGGATGACTTCAACTCCTACACAATACAGAGCCAACAGCCTTGCACAGACTTTTCAATCAGCTTCCATAATTGTCTAAGGTCTAACACCTATAATAAATTTCTTATTGAATTATCCATGGTGTTTCTGCTTCTGTCTTCAAACTCTGCCTGATACAAGAGGTCAGTACACATATGCAAAAAGCATCTTAAAAGATGTTTGCTCCTTGAAAGAAAAGCTATGACAAGCCTCAGTTCAGTTCAGTTCAGTCACTCAGTTGTGTCCGACTCTTTGAGACCCCATGGACTGCAGCATGCCAGGCAAACCTAGACAGTATATTAAAAAGCAGAGACATTACCTTGCTAATAGAGGTCCAGATAATCAAAGCTATAGTTTTTCCAATAGTCCTGTATGGATGTGAGAGTTGGAACATAAAGAAGGCTGAGTGCCAAAGAATTGATGCTTTTGAACTGTGGTGTTGGAGAAGACTCTTGAGAGTCCCTTGGGCTGCAAGAAGATCAAACCGATCACTCCTAAAGGAAATCAGGCCTGAATATCCATTGGAAGGACTGATGCTGTAGCTGAAGCTCCAATACTTTGGCCACCTGATACAAAGAGCTGACTCATTGGAAAAGACCCTGATGCTGGGAAAGATTGAAGGCAGAAGGAGAAGGGGATGACAGAGGACTCGATAGTTGGATGGTATCACCGACACAATGCACTTGAGTTTGAGCAAGCTCTGGGCAATGATGGACAGGGAAGCCTGGTGTGCTGTCCATGGGGTCACAAAGAGTTGGACATGACTGAGCAACTGAACAACAACAAAGAAGGGACATAAAATTACATTTGGTTCATTCATTGAGTGCTATGCGCCAGACATTTTACTAAGTGTGTCTTATCTCTTTTGATCTCTACTACAACACTATTTTCCAGATAAAGAAATTAAGCTCGAAGAGATTAATAAATTTGCCCAAGAACACACTGCTAGAATATCAAAAGCTGGGCAATTGAGAGCTTCTACTCAAAACTACTGTGTCATCCTGCCTCCCCAAGAGGCATAAACTCTGCACAGTGATTTCTGGACACAGAATGATAATTTCTTTTTTTACTTCATGGGTATTTTGACTTTATTCATTTTTGTTTTTTGAAACAGAATAAAGGAAACCTCATTTTAAATGGAGTTAAGGGGCCAGAATAGGGAGCCCTCTGCACTACCACTTGTCATCAATTACAAATCCCAACAGGAACCGTCAATTACAGATCTAAACAGGAAGAGTTCTTCTTGCCCAGGAATAAGTCCAGCTGATGGGAAAAGCTTCGCCACCCTGATTCTTCGCCACCCTGATTCTTACTTTTTTCCAATGGACTTTTATTCAAAACTACACCTCCCAACTTCCTCGTCTTTCTCTATAAAATAAAATTTGCTCTCCTTTGCTAATTGGGCTTGTCTATAGTTTTTGCTATAAATTTCTTGTCTCTAATTGCAATTCCTCTCCTATTCTTGAATAAACCCATTATACTGGTCAAATAACTGGTTGTTTTATTTTGTAGGATAAAGGTTTGAAAGGGATCAGAATATGACACCTCTAAATATGCCACATTGATATAAAGACTATTTTGAGCTGAAGTCATTAAGAAACACTTCCACCCCCTATCCCGCCCTCCCACCCCAACAGGGAGAAAAGAGTGTCAATTTGCATAAACAAATTCTTTCTAAAATAGCCTTTTTCTTTCATCAGTTTCACTTTCCTAGGAGTTTTTGTCCCTTGAAATTCAATCCCTCCCAGGCTCCACTTTTTTTGTTTGCTTGTTTGTTTGGCTACCCTAGTGGCATGTAGAATCTTAGATCCCTGACCAGGGATTAAACCCATACCCACTGGAAGTGCAGGATCTTAACCATTGGATAACCAGGGAAGTCCCTCAAACCCCATTTCTTTTGATGAAACTCTGCTTCTTTGAGTTTCACTTCTTTTCTGTGAACTCCTACTCACATTAAAAAAAAAAATTTTTTTCTCCTGTTACTCTGTCTTTTGTTAGTTTAATTAGCACACCTCCAGGCAATAAACCTTTTCAAGTAGGGTTTTTCCTCTTACTGCCTTAAGTTAAATTAACTGTTTTCCAAGTAAACCATCCAAAGAAGTTGCTTTGATTAACAACACAGTACAGAAATGTCTTCCTAGACAAAACTTGGAAAAGACCTGCTTTCTGTGTAATTCAATCACAGTTTAAAGCACTAACTTGCCCTGTTTTACAGACATAACTACCAAATGCTCATTATATGAGGTAAAATTCTCAGGTATGGGGAAGAACACAAACTATGTGTTTTTGTAAAAGCCACAAGAGACCAGCTTATTGCATCACACGTCTTAAAAGAAGAGTCAAGACATGCTGAAACATGCTGTGTTTTGTTTGTACCACCATTTTCCTCCTTATAAAAATAATAGGACTTTTTGTGTCTGATCCCTGGTGTGGAAAGATTCCACATGCAGTGGGGCAGCTAAGCCAGTGAGCCACAACTACTGAAGCCTGTGTGCCTAGAGACGATGCTTCAAAACAAGGGAAGCCATCACAATGAGAAGCCCATGAACTAAAACTAGAGAGAAGCCTCCACTTACCACAGCTGGAGAAAGCCTGTGCACAGCAATGAAAACCCAGCACAGCCAAAAGTAAAATAAATAATTTAAAAAATAATAAATGCTCATTAGACAATGAGAAAAAAAAATTTTAATAAAATATTATTAATAATCTATTTCTCAAATATATATATGCATATACTGATTGATGAAGTAAAATTCATGTCTTAAGATGGGATAAGAAAATTAAGCAGAACATATTAGCTGTCTGTATTGGGCCTTCCCTAAATATGCAGTGTGCATCAGCATTATACATTAACCAGACATCCTTAAAGGTCCAATTCATCAGTGCATCAGCATTATACATTCAACCAGCATTATACATTCAACCAGACATCCATAAAGATCAATTTTTTCCCCTTCTTCTGACTCTAGAAACATAACTTCTTATTTTGGGGCCAGTGTGAGGAAAACAGGAGAGACTCCATCTTGAAACCTGTCATCCACCTTAAAGACAGGATGTGAACTGGGCCTGAACCCTGCCTAAGAGTGAGGAAACTGTTGCTAGTGAAAACCACTTCTCCTGAAGACTTCCCTCCCTACAGATGACAAACGGAGATTGTAGCTGAGGAAACCGAGATTGTAGCTGAGGTCAGGCTGCACCTGTTAGATTAACCATGGAGACACATCCCCTTGATGTATACTCATTGTTACCCCTCTTTAACCTTAATTGTTTGTTCTCCTAGCACTTACTTGTTGTAAAACTCAATCATATATAACAAAGAGGTTGTTAACATGTAACCAGTCATGTAGTGCGGGGTATAAAACTGGCTTCTCAGAAACATCAGGGTCCTTGTAACAGGGAACTGATTCCCCTTGGACCCGCTGGTGTAATAAACTGTACTCCACTGTCTTGAGTGTCCTCTGAGGTGTGTTTCATGACTCCTGATTCCACAACAGTTAGAAGATAACATTCTTTTCTTAATGCTGTAAGTAATCATGGTGACCTGCTACACTCTTGGTACCTGTAGCTCAAGACTAAGTATCTTTGGTGAACTTCATGTAAAGTGACAGTGGACATCTTTTGTGTCCAAAATGTATAAAACTCTACCTTTGACTTCTAACAAGTGGAAAGGTCCTCAGAGTTTCCTAAAAGACTGTCACCTGGGTTACAATCCTCAAATTGACTTGAATAAAATTCTCTATTTCTCCCATAAATCAACTATTCATTAATTTTTCTTTGATGTGAAGTTTTTCTTCTAACGTTTTCTCTACTATGCATAGTTTTTATTTCTATATATTTGAAAAATGTATTTATTTATTTAGCTGCTATGGGTCTTAGTTGCAACACGCAGAATCTTTGATCTTGGTTATAGCATGCAGGATCTTTAGTTGTCACATGTGAGCTGCTCTTAGTTGTGGCATGTGGAATCTAGTTCCCTGACCAAGGATCAAACCAGGCCCCCTGTATGGGGAGCACGAAGTCTTAGCCACTGGATCACCAGGGAAGTCTCCAGTGCTGTTTTCTTAAAAAAACTGTTCAGGGACTTCCTGGTGAGCAGGTAGTTAAGACTACCCACTTACAATGCACAAGGTACATGTTCAATCCCTGGTTGGGGAAGTGAAACCAAACGAGGCCCTGTGGGGCTTCTAGGCATGAAGACACTTTTCTGTCCTCCATTTCTTGTAGGCAAAACTCCAGCATCCTTGATCTTTCTTTAGTTTCAAAGATGGATTCCAACAGTTGCTGATCTAGGGAGGAGTAGCCAAGAAACCACCTGAAGCAAGATTAAGGGGACCAGAGAAATTCATCAAGATTAGGAGACCAATCACTAGAGAATAAGGGGCTACAAGTCCCTCTCACACCCTAATCTTGTCAGAGACCCCACTTTGAACCACTGTTATAAAACCCTTCATCAAATCCTCTGTGATGGGGACACATAGTTTTTCGGGGCAGAAGCCTGGTATGTCTCTCTTTATGTGAACTTACTCTTCCCAATGTGTTTTTGTTTTTTTTTTTTTAATTAACAAATCATATTCTTTTGATATAGAAGAAGGATTTTAGAGTTATTGTGTATGTTCAATTTCAAACTGTTTTTCAAAGAAGCTGTATCAGTTTACACTCCCAACAGCAGAGCATAAAGTTTCCTATTGCCAATGTTTTTTTTTGTTTGTTTGCTTTTTTTACCAATATGTGGTTTTTTTAATCAGTATTTTGAAAATCATTCTGGTGCATATATAGACATAACTTATTGTGATTTTACTGATTATTATGGGAATTGATGAGCACCTTAACCTATTTGCTGTTTGGAATTTCTGTTTATTTATATTTATTTTTTAAGTATAGCTAATGTACAATGTTGTGTTAATTACTGCTATAGAGCAAAGTGATTCAGTAATACATATTTATACATTTTTTTCTATATTCTTTCCATTATAATTTATCATAAGATATTGAATATAGTTTTCTGTGCTATACAATAGGCCTGGAGGAGGAAATGGCTACCCATTCCAGTATTCTTGCTGGGAAAATCCTATGGATAGAGGAGCATGGTAGGCTACAGGCCATGTGACCCCAAAGAGTCAGACTTGACTTAGTGACTGAGCAAGTACACATGCTATACAGTTGGGCCTTGCTGTTTATTCATTCTATATATAAAAGTTTACATATGCTAAGGCAACCTTCCACTCCATTCCTCCTCCTGGAATTTCTATTTGATGTTGAAACTGGGCAGGACCCTTTGAGGCTCCTGGGCACAAAAGCCCTTCAGTGTCCCCTTCCTTGAGTTCCAAAGAGCAGGTTTAAGAAGTTGCTAATCAGGGAAGGGAGGGGACACAGAGACGGGGAGGAGAAACAATACGGCAGCCTTAGGGCAGTGTCTTGGTTTCTCCTCAAGGGATATACTTAGTATCTTTGAGCTTTTCTGCAGCTAAAAACTAAAACCCCCACCAAATGGAAGATATTCAAGAGAAGGTCACAATTCAATAACCTCAGGAACAACAGATCTGGAGACCACCTGATACCAGAAGATCTTCAAAAGGAAGAAGGAATGCAGGCCCTGGACACACCTTGATCCTTATCAACAACTCCACCCCTTGACCATAAAACTCCTCACAGCTCATCCCTCCCCCCCACCCCTGCACCTGAACTGGGACACAGGGGATCCCTTTGCCTGCAAAGCAATAAAGCTGTTCTTTTCTAATTCACCCAATACTCTGTATCTGACGTTCAATCTCAGATGGCACAATCGTAAAGAATCTGCCTGCCAATGCAGGAGATACAGGAGACTTGGGTTTGATCCCTGGGTCAGGAAGATCCTTTGGAGTAAGAAATGGCAACTCACTTCAGTATTCTTGCTGGGATATTCCCATGGATAGAGGAGCCTGGCAGGCTACAGTCCATGGGGTTGCAAAGAGTCGGATGCGACTGAGCACCCACTAGTGTACAGAGGCCAAATTTCACCATCAATGTGATGCCTGTTTAAGCTTTTAGTACATTTGGAGAAAAAAATATGTAGATTTTATTGATCATCCTGGAATTGATTTTTGTTTAAGGTAAGTTGTGAAGCAGGACGGAAGGGGGCAGGACAAAAACTTTAAAATAAAGCATAGACCAAAGACACAACATAAGCTGATTAGAACTAAATGGGCTCAATATGGCAGACTTCCACTAGACTTGAGCCTCAGTATACAAGCTCACTGTAATATACCAGCAAGCTAAGTGACACACCCACAGGCACCATGACAGTTCCATGGCCAACCATCACAGACCACAAAGTGGGTGGTGACTGAATTCATGGAAATCTCCACTCCTTCCCCAAAATAGTTGGATTAATCCTCCCACTCACTAACCTGTGAAATTACCCAGCCCATAAAAGCTAACCACACCACATACCAAGGCTGCTCTAGCCTTTTGCAATGGTGCAAATTCTGTCTGTGGAGTGTATTTCTCTCTCAATAAATCCACTTCTTACCTATCATGTTGTGTCTCATTGAGTTCTTTCTGTGATGAGACATCAAGAACATGAGCTTCATTAACTGCTAAAACTAGGTGTGTGATCTCAGTTGGAAGACCATGGGTATGGCCAGGTTCGAGTCCCAGCCAAGTTGGTTCAGGCCCTAGTTACACGGTTTCAGTTGTAGGAGTTCAACTATCACTTTCCAGTTAGTCACTTTTGATAACACTACTCATTGAATAATTCATTCCAGATAATTGATAATATGGAATCAATACTTTTACATGTTTATGTATGCTTATCTATCAATAGTGTCAGTCAGTCAGTCAGTCAGTTCAGTCACTCAGTCACGTCTGACTCTTTGTGACCCCATGGACTGTAGCACACCAGGCCTCCCTATCCATCACCAACTCCCAGAGTTTACTCAAGTTCATGTTCATTGAGTTGGTGATGCCATCCAACCATCTCATCCTCTGTCGACCCCTTCTACATCTGCCTTCAATCTTTCCCAGCATCAGGGTCTTTTCAAATGAGTCAGCTCTTCACATCTGGTGTATTGGAGTTTCAGCTTCAACATCAGTCCTTCTAATGAATATTCAGGACTGATTTCCTTTAGGATTGACTGGTTTGATGTCCTTGCAGTCCAAGGGATTCTCGAGAGTCTTTTCCAACACCACACTTCAAAAGCATCAATTCTTCAGCACTCCGCTTTCTTTATAGTCCAACTCTCACATCCATACATGACTGCTGGAAAAACCATAGCTTTGACTAGATGGACATTTGTTGGCAAAGTAATGTCTCTGATTTTTAATATGCTGTCTAAGTTGGTCATAACTTTTCTTCCAAGGAGTAAGCATCTTTTTATTTCATAGCTGCAGCCACCATCTGCACTGCTTTTGGAGCCCAAGAAAATCAAGTCTGCCACTGTTTCCACTGTTTCTCCATCTACTTGCCTTGAAGTGATGGAGCCAGATGCCATGATCTTAGTTTTCAGAATGTTGAGCTTTAAACCAACTTTTTCACTCTCCCGCTTCACTTTCATCAAGCTCTTTATTCTTCTTCACTTTCTGCCATAAGGGTGGTGTCATCTGCATATCTGAGGTTATTGATATTTCTCCTGGCAATCTTGATTCCAGCTTGTGATTCCTCCAGCCCAGCGCTTCTCATGATGTATTCTGCATAAAAGTTAAATAAGCAGGGTAACAATATATGGCCTTGATGTACTCCTTTCCCTATTTGGAACCAGTCCGTTGTTCTATGCCCAGTTCTAACTGTTGCTTCTTGACCTGCATACAGATTTCTTAAGAGGCAGGTCAGATGATCTGGTATTCCCATCTCTTTCAGAATTTTCCACAGTTTATTGTGATCCACACAGTCAAAGGCTTTGGCATAGTCAATAAAGCAGAAATACATGTTTTTCTGGAACTCTCTTGCTTTTTCAATTATCCAGGGGATGTTGGCAATTTGATCTGTGGTTCTTCTGCCTTTTCTAAAACCAGCTTGAACATCTGGAAGTTCATGGTTCATGTACTGTTGAAGATTGGCATGTAGAATTTTGAGCATTACTTTACTAGTGTGTGAGATGAGTGCAATTGTGCAGTAGTTTGAGCATTCTTTGGCATTGCCTTTCTTTGGGATTGGAATGAAAACTGACCTTTCCCAGTCCTGTGGCCACTGTGGAGTTTTCCAAATTTACTGGCATATTGAGTGCAACACGTTCACATCATCATCTTTTAGGATTTGAAATAGTTCAACTGGAATTCCATCACCTCCACTAGCTTTGTTCATTGTAATACTTTCTAAGGCCCACCTGACTTCACATTCCAGGATGTCTGGCTCTAGGTGAGTGATCAGACCATCATGATTATCTGGGTCGTGGAGATCTTTTGTACAGTTCTTCTGTGTATTCTTGCCACCTCTTCTTAATATCTTCTGCTTCTGTTAGGTCCATACCATTTCTGTCCTTTATTGAGCCTATCTTTGTATGAAATGTTCCCTTGGTATCTCTAATTTTCTTGAAGAGATCTAGTCTTTCCCATTCTATTGTTTTCCTCTATTTCTTTGCACTGATCACTGAGGAAGGCTTTCTTATCTCTCCTTGCTATTCTTTGGAACTCTGCATTCAAATGGGTATATCTTTCCTTTTCTCCTTTGCTTTTCACTTCTCTTCATTTCACAGCTATTGTATGGCCTCCTCAGACAGCCATATTGCTTTTTTGCATTTCTTTTTCTTGGGAATGGTCTTGCTCCCTGTCTCCTGTACAGTGTCATGAACCTCCGACCATAGTTCATCAGGCACTCTGTCTATCAGATCTAGTCCCTTAAATCTATTTCTCACTTCCACTGTATAATCGTAAGGGATTTGATTTAGGTCGTACCTAAATGGTCTAGTGGGTTTCCCTGCTTGCTTCAATTTAAGTCTGAATTTGGCAATAAGGAGGTTATGAACTAAGCCACAGTCAGCTCCTGGCCTTGTTTTTGCTGACTGTATAGAGTTTCTCCATCTTTGGCTGCAAAGAATATAATCAATCTGATTTCGGTGTTGACCATTTGGCGATGTCCACGTGTAGAGTCTTCTCTTGTGTTGTTGGAAGAGGGTGTTTGCTATGACCAGTGCATTCTCTTGGCAGAACTCTATTAGCCTTTGCCCTACTTCATTCTATACTCCAAGGCCAGATTTGCCTGTTACTCCAGGTGTTTCTTGACTTCCTACTTTTGCATTTCAGTCCCCTATAATGAAAAGGACATCTTTTTGGGGTGTTACTTCTAGAAGGTCTTGTAGATCTTCATAGAACCATTCAACTTCAGCTTCTTCAGCATTACTGGTTGGGGCATAGACTTGGATTACTGTGATATTGAATGGTTTGCCTTGGAAATGAACAGAGATGATTCTGTCGTTTTTGAAACTTCATCCAAGTACTACATTTCAGACTCTTTTGTTGACTATGATGGCTACTCCATTTCTTCTAAGGGATTCTTGCCTGCTGTAGTAGATATAATGGTCATCTGAGTTAAATTCACCCATCCCAGTCCATTTTAGTTCACTGATTCCTAAAATGTTGATGTTCACTCTTGCCATCTCCTGTTGTTCACTTCCAATTTGCCTTGATTCATGGACCTAACATTCCAGGTTTCCTATGCAATGTTGCTCTTTACAACATCAGACCTTGCTTCCATAACCAGTCACATCCACAACTGGGTGTTGTTTTTGCTTTATCTCTGTCTCTTCATTCTTTCTGGAGTTATTTCTCCACTGATCTCCAGTAACATATTGGACACCTACTGACCTGGGGAGTTCCTCTCTCAGTATCTTATCTTTTTGCCTTTTCTTACTCTTCATGGAGTTCTCAAGGCAGGAATGCTGAAGTGGTTTGCCATTCCCTTCTCCAGTGGACCATATTTTGTCGGAACTCTCCACCATGATCAGTCCATCTTGGGTGGCCCTACATGACATGGATCATAGTTTCACTGAGTTAGACAAGGTTGTGGTCTATGTGATCAGATTGATTAGTTTTCTGTGACTGTGGTTTTAAGTCTGTCTGCCCTCTGATGGATTAGGACAAGAGGGTATGAAAGCTTCCTGATGGTATAGACTGACTGAGGGGTCTTGTTCTGATGGGCGGGGCCATGCTCAGTAAATTTTTAATCCAATTTTCTATTAATGGGTGGAGCTCTGTTCCCTCCCTGCTATTTACCTGGGGCCAAACTATGGTGGAGGTAATGAAGATAGTGGTGACTTCCCTCAAAAGATCCCATGCATGTACTGCTACAGTCCATGCCCCCAACCCTGCAGCAGGCCACCACCGACCCACGCCTTCGTCGGAGACTGCTGGATACCCACAGACAAGTCAGGGACAATCTCCTGTGAGATCACTGTTCCTTTCTCTGGGTCCTGGTGCACAAGGTTCTGCTGTGCCCTCCAAGAGTCTATTCTCAGTCCTGTGTAAGTTCTGGCAGCTCTATGGTGGGGTTAATGTTGACCTCCTCCAAGAGGACATATGCCATACCCACACCAAGAGTCTCTGTCCCTGTGGCAGACCACTGCCGACCCATGCCTCCTCAGGAGATGCTCACAGTTCTATCTCAGTCTCTGTGGGGTCCCTGGGTCCTGGTGTGCACAAGGTTTGTTTGAGCCCTCTGAGCGTCTCTGGTGGGAATGGGTGTATATAAATTCTATTAAGACTTCCATTACATTACATATGCCTCGCTGGTGGCTCAGATGATAAAGCGTCTGCCTAGCTTGAGGGAGACCTGGGTTCAATCCCTGGGTCGGGAAGATCTCCTGAAGAAGGAAATGGCAACCCACTCCAGTATTCTTGCCTGGAAAATCCCATGGATGGAGGAACCTGGTAGGCTACAGTCGATGGGGTCGCAAAGAGTCGGATGCGACTGAGCGACTTCACTTTACATTACATAAAGTGCATAGGTGCATAGGTAAATTGGAGAACTTCCTTGCTTGTTCGTTTGTTTTAGTTTTTAGCCATACCTCACAGCAAGTGGAACTTCCCTGTCTAGTAGAAGCCTGAAGACTTAACCACTAGACTAGGTTTTCCTTTTTTTTTTTTTTAACATTGAGTCCTCTAATCCAGGAGCATAGTAAATCTCTCCATTTGTCTTCATGTTCTGTTATTCTTTTCTCTCTCCCTCTCTCTCTTTTTGTTTTTATTCTTTATTTTTTCTTTTCTCTTTATTTTCATGTTCTTTTATAGCTTTTCATACAGTTATAATTTTCTTCGAAGATAGTCTGGTTTCTCTTGCTGTTATAAAGATTTTTCCAATTATGTTTTCTGATTTCATCTTTTTTCCTATACACTTAAAAGAACTGTGGTAAAATACCTGTGACAAAGATATACCATTTTAAATGTACAATTTAGTATCATTAAGTACATTCACAATGTACAACTATCACCATCATACTATCCTCTGATTTTTCCTTTTTTAAAAATAAATTTGTAAATTTATTTTTGGCTCTGCAACATCTTTATTGCTGCATGGGCTTTTCAGTAGTTGTGGCAAGCAGGGGCAACTTTCTAGTTTGCGTTCACTGGCTTTTCATTGTGGTGGCTTCGCTTGTTTCAGAGCATGGGCTGTAGAGCAAAGGCTCAGTAGTCGTGGCACACAGGCTTAGTTGCACTGCAGCATATGAGATCTTCCTGGATCAGGGATAGAACCAATGTCTCCAGCATTGACCCACAAATTCTTTACCACTGAGTTACCAGGGAGGACCTGATTTTTTTCTATATTGTATTTATGTAATTCCTGCATACATTACTGAAGTCTATCCACTCTGAGAGCTCTTTTTAGACAATTTCACTTTGCAAAAACATTGATAACTAAAAACTTAAAGGCATTCACAGCAAATTGTTCTATTTTCCATAAATTAATTTTTTAACTGAGAGCTTTCCATCAAACTTAAATCAAAGCAATAAAGGATTTGATTACTTGAGGAATATAGTTTAATGAAAAAAAAAATCAGTGATCCAATAATTGTTGATTGGGAAAAGGCTGCAACAAGGGCAGACACAGTCTCTTCTCATCTGTCTGAACCTGCTTTGTATCCAACCAACTTCTCATTCTTTGTCTTCTGATTTTCAGCTAAGATTAGAACTATTTGTCTCCCTGAAGCTAGCTAACTAGAGAGGAAAATATTTGTTCCACCAATTGGACTAAGATTTACCTTGCTTGCCAAACAACATCAACTGTAAATCACCCCCAATAATACTTACTTTTCACTACCTATAAAAGTCTAACGCAAGACCACCTTGCTGAGGTACTCCGATCTGAATAAAATCAATCTCCTTTCCTGTCTGTTTCTTATTCTTAAGTGTTTTATTAATTTTTGGCAGTGCTGGGGCTTCATTGTTATGCCCACTCTTCTCTAGTTGCCCACTTTTGTCAGCAAAGTGATGTCTCTGCTTTTAGTATGCTACATAGGTTTGTCATAGCTTTTCTTCCAAGGAGCAAGCGTCTTTTAATTTCATGGCTGCATTCACTGTCCTTAGAGATTTTGGAGCCTAACAATATAAAATCTGTCACTGCTTCCACTTTTTCCCCTTCTACTTGCCTTAAAGTGATGAGACTGGATGCCATGATCTTAGTTTTTTGAATGTTGAGCTTTAAGCCAGATTTTTCACTCTCTTCCTTCACTTTCATCAGGAGGCTTTTAATTCTTCTTTACTTTCTGCCATTCGAGTAGTATCATCTGCATATCTGAGGTTGTTGATATTTCTTCCTGCAACCTTGTTTCCAGCTTGTGATTCATCCACCCCAGCATTTTCCATGAAGTAATATAAATTAAATAAATAAGGTGACAATATAAAACCTTGTCATACTTCCTTTCCAATTTTGAACAAGTCAATTGTTTCATGTCTGATTTTGTTACTTCTTGACCTACATACAAGTTTCTTAGGAGACAAATAAGATGTTTTGATACTCTCTTCTCTTTAAGAATTTTCCACTCTTTAAGAATTTTCTTCTCTTTAAGAATTTTGGTTATGATCTACACAGTCAAAGGCTTTAGCATAGTCAATGAAACAGAACTAGATGTTTTTCTGGAACTCCCTTGCTTTCTCCATGATCCAACGAACGTTGGCAATTTGGTCTCTGGTTCCTCTGCCTTTCCTAAACCCAGCTTGTTCATCTGGAATTTCTTGGTTCAAGCACTGCTGAAGCCTAACTTGAAGGATTTTGAGCATTACCTTGCTAGCATGGGAAATGAGTGCAACTATACGGTAGTTGGAAGATTCTTTGGCATTGTCCTTCTTTGGGATTTGAGTCAAAAGGGACATTTACCAGTATTGTGGCCACTGCTGAGTTTTCCAAATTTGCTGACATATTGAGTGCAGCATTGTCACAGCATCAGATTTTAGCATTTGAAACAGTTTGCTGGAATTCCATCATTTCCACTAGCTTTGTTCACAGTAATGCTTCTTAAAGCCCACTTAACTTCACACTCCAGAATGTCCAGATTTAGGTGAACGACCACACCATCATGGTTATCTAACCATAAGGAACATTTTTGTATAGTTCTGTGTATTCTTATTACCTCTTCTAATCTCTTTTGCTTCTGTGAAGTCCTTACTGTTTCTGTCCTTTATCATGTCCATTCTTGCATGAAATATTTTCTTGATATCTCTAATTTTCTTGAAGAGAGCTCTAGTCCTTCCCATTCGATTATTTTCTTCTATTTCTTTGCATTGTTCATTTTAGAAGGCCTTCTCTTCTCTTCTTGCTATCCTCTGGAACTCTGCATTCAGTTGGGTATATCTTTCCCCTTTCTCCTTTGCCTTTTGCTTCTCTTCTTTCCTCAGCTATCTGTAATGCCTCCTCAGACAACCACTTTGCCTTCTTGCATTTCTTTTCCTTGGAGATGGTTTTGGTCATTGCCTCCTGTATGATGTTATAAACCTCCATCCACAGTTCTTCGGGTACTACGTCTATCAGATCTAATCCCTTGAACCTATTTGTCATTTCCACTGTATAATCATAAGGGATTTGTTAGATCATACCTGAATGGCCTAGTGGTTTTCCCTACTTTTTTCAATTTAAGCCTAAATTTTGCAATAAGGAGTTCATGATCTGAGCCACAATCAGGTCCAGGTCTTATTTTTGCTGACTATATAGAGCTTCTCCATCTTTGGCTGCAAATAACATAATCAATCTGATTTCTATATTGACTATTTGGCGATCTCTATGTGTAGAGTCATCTCTTGGGTTGTTTTTGCCTTTTCATACTGTTCATGGGATTCTCAAGGACGACAGAGGATGAGATGGTTGGATGGTATCACTGACTCAATGGACATGGGTTTGGGTGAACTCCGGGAGGCGGTGATGGACAGGGAGGCCTGGTGTGCTGCGGTTCATGGGGTTGCAAAGAGTCGGACACGACTGAATAACTGAACTGAACTGAACCGAATTAATTATTTTGCAAGTTATCAGGCTAAAAGGCTACATTTGTTAGAATCATCATAAGTGATTTATCTTCTTCCTAGGGCCTAGCAAAATTTGACCATATGAGGTGCATAAGAAATTAAAAATTAAAAAAAAAAAAAAAAAGAAAGAAATTTAAAATTTGACTTTAGTACTCCTGGGAAATATTAATTTACATTCTTGGGAATTCATCCAAAGGGATAATCTTATGCAGAATCTTTAAGATATAGCTAAACATCTTTGTTTAGCTGAGTTTGTCCTCTCTTACTCATTAGATGTTGAGGTTGCGGGGTGTAGTAAAGCATATTGTAAAGTACCTGCTATTAGTTTATAAATCAGAAGATCTCAATTAAAGCTTCAACTTTGGCACTAAACTTTCATAAGTAATTTAACCTTTGAGCATTTTTTTCTTTAAAAAATTCAAGTAGTTGAACTAGGTTGCTTCCAGATATCTTTGCCTGTCAAAAAACAGCACTATACAATTAGCCTAAAATAGGCGGAGCACTTTTCTTAAGGAAACCCAGATTCTAGGCCTCTCTCCTTCACATCTACCAATTAATTGAATGTGAGTTTTAATTTCTAAGCTGCTTGCTTTTCCTTTTGCTTCTCTTTCTTTCCTTCCCCTTTCTCTCCCTTCTTTGCTTCTTTCCCTTTCTCTTCTCTTCTTCCCTCCCTACCTCCCTTCTGTTCCCTCCTTTTTTCCCCTTCTTTCATCACCATGCAGAAATTTTTTAATCTCATGTAATGTGAGCTCCAGATGTAGGCCTTTCTGCCATTTAACATAATACAATATTCACACATTTTTTTGAGAATTTTGGGGGGAATGGAAAGCAACTTTTCATTTCACTTATCTGTAGGGATGTCCTAGGTGTGACTTAGGGATTTATACACCTTTGGGAATCACCCCAGGGTAAGCACACTAATCATGGTTACTTTTAATCATGGATACTTTCTAACCACTAATCATGGTTAAACCTAAAACTTTTAGGTTTAGAATAGCCATTTAAATAAAGCTGCCACCTGAGTCCTGAGTCTTCTAATCCTCCCTGAGGATTTATTAAGTTCAGTTGTTAGGGGCTCTTTTTACAAGGCCAGTCTTTATGCTTAATCATCTTCCCTTACTAAAATCCCACAAGAGGACTCCACTATTTGCAATCTACTGAACTAATGCCAAATAAAGGGCAGAATTTTTTTAAAAAAATATGATAGAAATTTCTGTTGCCCAAAAGAACAAGTTTTGTTGACCTGTTGAGTTGTATCAAGTTTGCATCCTCAGTTATCCCTTCCAGAATCTTTTCCCACATTCAACTGTTAGGGGACACACATGGACTGAAACCACCCACTCTGGCCAGGCACCATAGTACCATTTGTGTGAGTTACTTTAAGACAGGAGGTCTTGGTAAGGAACACAGAACTAATAAGCCACCTCCAGCCAGAAGAGCTCAGGAAAGGTCAAAAGGTGACACCATGTATCCAACCACCTCCCAGAATCCTTCTTGCTGGTATCCATCTTGGCTGAGCAATGTGTGCACCACCAGGAAGTTCTCAGTCAGAATGATTGGCCAAAGACAACCATGAAACTAATCCCATCACCATAAAACCCAAGCCACAAGGCAGGGCAGTTCTCCTGGGTTCCCTCACCCTACTGCTCTTCACCTGGGCACTCTCTCCCAATAAAATCTCTTGCTTTGTCAGCACATGTGTCTCCTCAGACAATTCATTTCTGAGTGTTAGACAAGAGCCCACTTTCGGGCCCTGGAAGGGGTCCCTCTTCCTGCAACACAACTTATCCTTGTTTTACATCAGTCCTTATTAACTCTTATCCCACTTGATAGTCTATTATCTCTCATTTATATCAATTAAAAAATACATGCAACACAAATGTTGGGAATTAGACTTTATTTAGTGGGAATGCTAGCATTTGAGCCTGGGAGACAGTATCTCAGGTGATCTGGAGAGAGCTGACTCCAAGAAGAATAGGGAAGAGCCAGGCTATATGCAAGTTTGCAGCAAGGGGCAGGTAATCTGAATATTAAAAGATTACTGTTAATGAAGAGAAAACTAAATCTCTCACATGAAGAGATTTAGCTATCTTCTATGCATGGGAAGAAGCAAGCATCCAGGTGTGCCAAAATAATTACTTTCATATGCATCTAGCTATCTGGGGCCAATCCTGCTTTCTTTATTGTTCACATACTAATTCCTTGTTTACTGTAAAAGATGGTGAATATGGGGGATGGCCACCTCCCCCCAACTCCTCAGTGTTTACTGAGGAGGAAGTGGCTAATGGCTTAAATAGCTGGCTTTATTTCACCTGGGCTCAGAAATTTGCATTTGGAAAAGGCTTGTTTACTGGTAGAGTATAGAGCAGAAAACATTTCAATTTACAGTTAATTACATACTCTGTATCATCCCAGGCTTCACACTGCAGTCTCATATACCTCACATACAC
This sequence comes from Cervus canadensis, assembly GCF_019320065.1. Taxonomy (NCBI): domain Eukaryota; kingdom Metazoa; phylum Chordata; class Mammalia; order Artiodactyla; family Cervidae; genus Cervus; species Cervus canadensis. The sequence continues at coordinate 40,332,831 of NC_057406.1, read as the reverse complement.
GTAATATGTACTATGGGAGGGAAAATATAATACAAACCCTGATCTCCTGGGTCCTGGAACTTTAGAGGAAGCAAGATATGGAGACATGAAACTATTATAAATCAATATAAAGAGTTCTTTGAAATTATTTATTTCAATTATTTAAAGTGGAAATTATTTATTTTATTTAACTTATTTAAAATTTAATAATTTATTTTTTAATTATTTAAAGTGGAAAATACTTATCTGATGCCATTAGTGGTGAAAGATTTTAAACTAAAAAGATAGGAAACATAACAAAGAAAAGAAAGGACTTCCCTGGCAGTCTAGTGGTTGGGACTCCAGGCTTCCACAGCAGGGGGCATGAGTTCAATCCCTGGTCAGATACTAAGATCCTGAAAGGTGCAGGTAGGTCTTGGCCAGAAGTGAAAAAAAGGACATTTGACAAACTATAGATTTGTATATTTGAAGAGCCTCTAAATTAAAAGAAATAGTGAAAACAATTTCCCCAAGGAAAAGAAATGCAAAAAGGCAAAATGGTTGTCTGAGGAGGCCTTACAAATAGCTGTGAAAAGAAGATAACCAAAAAGCAAAGGAGAAAAGGAAAGATATTCCCATTTGAATGCAGAGTTCCAAAGAAAAGCAAGGAGAGATAAGAAAGCCTTCCTCAGTGATCAATGCAAAGAAATAGAGGAAAACAACATAATGGGAAAGACTAGAGGTCTCTTCAAGAAAATTAGAGGCCAAGGGAACATTTCATGCAAAGATGGGCTCCATAAAGGACAGAAATGATATGGACCTAAGAGAAGGAGAAGATATTAAGAGGTGGCAAGAATACACAGAAGAACTGTACAAAAAAGATCTTCACGACCCAGATAATCACAGTGGTGTGATCACTCACCTAGAGCCAGACATCCTGGAATGTGAAGTCAAGTCAGATTGGCCTTAGGAAGCATCACTACGAACAAAGCTAGTGGAGGTGGTGGAATTCCAGGTGAGCTCTTTCATATCCTGAAAGATGATGCTGTGAAAGTGCTGCACTCAATATGCCAGCAAATTTGGAAAATGCAGCAGTGGCCACAGGACTGGAAAAGGTCAGTTTTCATTCCAATCCCTAAGAAAGGCAACGCCAAAGAATGCTCAAACTACCAGACAATTGCTCTCATCTCACATGCTAGTAAAGTAATGCTCAAAATTCTCCAAGCCAGGCTTCAGCAATACATGAACCAAGAACTTCCAGATGTTCAAGCTGATTTTGGAAAAGGCAGAGGAACCAGAGATCAAATTGCCAACATCCACTGGATCATCAAGAAAGCAAGGGAGTTCCAGAAAAACATCTATTTCTGCTTTATTGACTATGCCAAAGCCTTCAACTATGTGGATCACAATAAACTGTGGGAAATTCTGAAAGAGGTGGGAATACCAGACCACCTGACCTGCCTCTTGAGAAACCTATATGCAGGTCAGGAAGCCACATGTGAACTAGACATGGAACAACAGACTGGTTCCAAATAGGAAAAGGAGTACGCCAAAGCTGTATATTGTCACCCTGCTTATTTAACTTATATGCAGAGTACATCATGAGAAACGCTGGGCTGGAAGAAGCACAAGCTGGAATCAAGATTGCTGGGAGAAATATCAATAACCTCAGATATGCAGATGACACCACCCTTATGGCAGAAAGTGAAAAGGAACTAAAGAGCCTCTTGATGAAAGTGAAGGAGGAGAGTAAAAAAGTTGGCTTAAAGCTCAACATTCAGAAAACTACGATCATGGCATCTGGTCCCATCACTTCATAGGAAATAGATGGGGAAACTGTGGAAACGGTGTCAGACTTTATTATTTTGGGCTCCAAAATCACTGCAGATGGTGATTGCAGCCATGCAATTAAAAGACACTTACTCCTTTAAGGAAAGATAGTATTTTTAAAAGCAGAGACATTACTATGCCAACAAAGGTCCATGTAGTCAAGGCTAGGGTTTTTCCAGTGGTCGTGTATGGATGTGAGAGTTGGACTGTGAAGAAAGCTGAGCACTGAAAAATTGATGCTTTTGAACTATGGTGTTGGAGAAGACTCTTAAGAGTCCCTTGGACTGCAAGGAGATCCAACCAGTCCATCCTGAAGGAGATCAGTCCTGGGTGTTCATTGGAAGGACTGATGTTGAAGCTGAAACTCTAATATTTTGGCCACCTCATGCGAAGAGTTGACTCATTGGAAAAGACCTGATGCTGGGAGGGATTGGGGCAGGAGGAGAAGGGGACGACAGAGGATGAGATGACTGGATGGCATCACTGATGGGCATGAGTCTGAGTAAACTCTGGGAGTTGGTGATGGACAGGGAGGCCTGGCGTGCTGCGATTCATGGGGTCGCAAAGAGTCGGACATGACTGAGCGACTGAACTGAACTGAACTGAACTGAACTGAAGGATAATCAGCCTAGTAACATTAGAAAACTGGGCTATGTGCCTTATACATGGTGGTGCCAATATATAATTTCCCTGGATGATAAAGATTCTACAGAGTAGACTAAGTCAGATGACCTGACATATACTGGGCTACATCTAATGGAAGCTCTTAACTTAAGTCTTACTTGTGGCTTTACTAATACTGCTGGCTATGTTATTTGTATTTCACCTGTTTTACAAAATTGCTGTTTCTTACACTGCCAAATGTGTGTCTGAGGCCTCTAATAGCATAATATATAGTCCCATATGACATCAATGTTGGTAACAATGTAACTCTAGATATGGGAAGAAGCAACAAGAGGGAATATTTTCCTGGACCAAGAGGGTAGTAAGACAGGGGGTCCAGAGAATTTTGGATACTCTTTTATGGCCTAGTCCAGTAACAGCACATTGAGTGGCCTGTCAACAAAATCTTTGCCAAACCTGAGAATGGACATTCTCAGCACCATGGGATAAAATGGTCATGAAATGCCCCCCTCAAAATCATGGTCAAATTTATGAGCAAAAGGGGGTTCTGCCAACTGAAGACTGAAACTTGCCATCTACATCTACAAAGATTAAATCATGGCCACTGCAACTGCTGACTTTCAACGCCCCTGAAAGGAGTTCAGGGTGAAAATCAGGAATGAGGCACTCTGTGCTCTGGGAAAAACTGGCAGAACAGGTCTTCTGGCAGTTAGATCTTTTCAGAAGAAGATTTTATGAGTTTCAATTCTTGCATCTTCTCATACCTAGAAAAACACTGACGTCATTAATGGTGACATCTGCTTTGGCTATTAAGAAATTTTTTACAATTAAAAGTCAAAATAGAGTAACTATGGTTCAGACATCCAGGGAAGTAACTAGGTGATACTATGGGTATAATTTCAGATTAGATGTTGAATTGCTAAACACTTGAGTTTTCTCAGTCGTGTCAGGCTTGAAAATGAAAATGAAGTCGCTCAGTCATGTCCAACTCATTGCGACCCCATGGACTGTAGCCCACCAGGCTCCTCCATCCATGGGATTCTCCAGGCAAGAATACTGGAGTGGGTTGCCATTTTCTTCTCCAGGGGATCTTCCCAACCCAGGGATCGAACCCAGGTCTCCCACATTACAAGTGGACGCAGGCAGATGCTTTAACCTCTGAGCCTCCAGGGAAGTTTAGATGCCACCATTCTCAAAACAATGTCTGCTGGAAGCTAGTAACTGCAACCTTACTTTTTACAAAACTAGGCAACTGGCTATCCGGCTGCAAGTCTCCCTGAAGTGCCAGGTCCAGACTGGGTTTCAGGCCTATTCTTCTAAAAAGAAATGAGATTTATTTTGTCTATTAAAATTCCAGTTATCCTTCCTCCAGCTACTTCTAATTGGGTTGGTTACAACAAAATGGCAGACCAAGGGATTGAGATTTTAATCATACAAGGCTCAGATCTAGGACTACTTCCAATTCAGTGTCTATTCTCCAAGCTGAGGCAGTCCTATGCCCCATTTTGATAGAAAGTTATTACAGTCATAGTTGCCCAGTTCCCTAAATTAAAACTGAACAGGACTCTGTGGGGCTCTGGAGTACAGATCTGTTGTGTGTTCTCCATTTCTTATCTGTAGGATATAGACTTCATTCAGCCTCCTTGACCTTCCCTGAGTTCCAACGGGTGGATTCAAACAATTGCTAATCAGGGAAGGGAGGGGATACAGAAACAGGAGAAACAATCAGATGGTGGTACAGCCTTGAGACAGGGTCCTGGTTCCTACTCAAAAAAATATGCATAACAATGTCTTTGAGTTCTTCTACAGAACCGAAGCCCCCACCCAGGTGGAAGATGGTAACTTCAGACTAAACACAAGATTCCTGGAGCATAACTCTGTTGCTTCACCACCAACCAATCAAAAAAAAAAAAAAGGTCACAAACCCTGCAGTCCTCACCCCAAATGTTTTCTCCCATTTCTGGGGACCAGTGATGACCATCCTGTTAGGTCTCCTGTTTGACCCCTTTCTATTTCATCTCAGAGAGGAGCCAACAGTTTCAAACTAAATTGCTCTTATTACAAGGGTGAATGCTGGTTTCAGGCAAAAAATACCTTGACTTAGATCAGGTTGAGAGAGACTTCTGCTCTGCTAGGCATGCGTCCGCCCACACACAGCAGGAAGAAGTTACAGAAGAAAGAGTCTTCCGCCCCAATTCCCAAGAAGTATCTTGAGTATGAAGTCTCTCAGGGGGGAGTTGTTAGGGGAAGCAAGCTGATTGAAACTCCCCACCCTGGCCAGGCACCATAGTAACCATTTGCATGAGCTGTTTTACGACAGGAGATCCTGGTAAGGAACAGGGAACTAATAAGCCTGTACCTACCAGAAGAGTTCGGGAAAGGTCAAAGGAGACACCACCTGTCCGACCATCTCCTGGAATCCTTCTCTCTGGCATCCATCTTGGCTGAACAAGGCGTGTACCACTGGGAAGGACTCTGAGTCAGAATGATTGGTTAAGGACAACTGGGAAACTAATCTCATCACCATAAAACCTGAGGCTACAAGCCCGTGACAGAACAGTTCTCCTGGGTTCCCTTATCCTCCTGCTTTCCATCCAGGAGCCCTTTCCCAATAAAATCTCTTGCTTTGCCAGCACATTTGTCTCCTCAGACATTTCATTTCTGAGTGTTAGACAAAAGCCCGATTTTGGACCCTGGAAGGTGTCCCCTTTCCTACAACAGTTTTGTTGCAAGAAAGGGCACTTCTTCCAGGGCCCAAGAGTGAGCCCTTGTCTGTTGTTCAGTTGCTCAGTCTGGTCCTGACTCTTTGTGACTCCATGGACTGCAGCACACCAGGCTTCCCTGTCCTTCACCATCTCCTGGAGCTTGCTCAAACTCATGTCCATTGAGTTAGCGATACCATCCAACCATCTCATCCTCTGGCATCCCCTTCTCCTCCTGCCTTCAATCTTTCCCAGCATCAGGGTCTTTTCCAATGAGAGGGCTCTTCGCATCAGGTGGCCAAAGTATTGGAGCTTCAGCTTCAGTATCAGTTCTTCCAATGAATACTCAGTGTTGATTTCTTTTAGGATTGACTGGATTGATCTCCTCACAGTCTAAGGGACTCTCAAGAGTCTTCTCCAACACCAAAGCTCAAGAGCATCAGTTCTTCAATATTCAGTCTTCCTTATGCTCCAACTCTCACATCCATACATGACTACTGGAAAAACCATAGCTTTGACTATCCAGACATTATTTGGCAAAGTAAAGTCTCTGCATTTCAATACCCTGTCTAGGTTTGTCATAGCTTCCAAGCAACAAGTGTCTTTACCTCTGATGCAGTCACCGACCGCAGTGATTTTGGAGCCTGAGAAAATAGCCTGTCACTGTTTGCACTGTTCCTCCACCTATTTGCCATGAAGTGATGGGACCACATGGAACAGTCGTTGTTTTAGAATGTTGAGTTTAATCCAGCTTTTTCACTCTCCTCTTTTGCCTTCATCAAGAAGCTTGTTAGTTCCTCTTCACTTTCTGCCATAAGGGTAGTGTCATCTGCATATCTGAGGTTATTGATATTTCTCCGGGCAATCTTGACTGAAGCTTAAGCTTTATCCAGCCTGACATTTCGCATGATATACTCTGCAAAGAAGTTAGATAAGCAGGGTAACAATATACAAACTTGACATACTCCTTTCTCAATCTGGAACCAGTTTGTTGTTCCATATCTGGTTCAAACTGTTGCTTCTTGACTTGAATGCAGGTTTCTGAGGAGGTAGGTAAGGTGGTCTGGTAGTCCCATCTCTTTCAGAATTTTCCACAGTTTGTTATGATCCATATATTCAAAGGCTTTAGTGTAGTCAATGAAGCAGAAGTAGACGCTTTTATGGATTTCTGTTGCTTTTTCTATGATCCAACATATGTTGGCAATTTGATCTCTGGTTCTTCTGCCTTTCTGAACTCCAGCTTGTACATCTGGAATTCTTGGTTCACTACTGTTGAAGCCTCACTTGGAGGATTTTGAGCATTACCTTGCTAGCATGTGAATTGAGTACAATTGTGCAGTAGTTTGAATATTCTTTGGCATTGGCTTTCTTTGAGATTGGAATGAAAACTGATCTTTTCCAGTCCTGTGGTCACTGCTGAGTTTTCCAAACTTGCTGGAATATTGAGTACCAGCATTTTAACAGCATCATCTTTTAGGATTTGAAATAGCTCAGCTGGAATTTCATCATGTCCACTAGCTTCAGGATGTATGGCTCTAGGTGAGTGACCACCCCATCATGGTTATCTGGATCATTAAGATCTTTTTTGTATAGTTCTTTCATGTATCCTTGACACCTCTTCTTAATATCTTCTGCTTATGTTAGGTCCATACCATTTCTGTCCTTTACTGTGCCCATCTTTGCATGAAATGTTCCTTTGGTGTCTCTAATTTTCTTGAAGAGACCTCTAGTCCTCTATTTCTTTTTATTGTTCACTTAGGAAGGCTTTATTTTTTCTCCTTGCTATTCTTTGGAACTCTTCATTCAAATGAGAATATATTTCCTTTTCTCTTTTGACTTTCACTTCTTTTCTCAGTTCTTTGTAAGGCCTCCTCAGACAACCATTTTGCCTTTTTGCATTTCTTTTTCTAACCCTTGTCTAACACTCTGAAATAAATTGTCTGAAAAGACAAATGTACTGACAACACCAATGACTTTTTTGGGAAGGGGACACTCAGGAAGAGAGCCTCAGTGTAACAGAACCCAGGAGAACTACTCTGTCATGTGACTCTCAGTTTCAGTTTTTATGACAGTGGGGTTAGTTTCCAGATTGCCTCTGGCCGATCATGTTTCTTGTACCTGTATTTGATCTGACTCAGAGTCCTTCCCTCTCTCAGTCAAGATGGATTCCAGTTTCATGGCTTCTGATAGATTGGCAGGTTATATTGTCTCCTCCCTCCACATTTTGGCCCCTCCCAAATTTTCAGGTTAGTTTTATAAGACATACAATAGGCTGGTGCCTCCTTCCTCCTTTTGGTCTCTCCTGAATTCTCCACGTTAGTTTTAAGAGGCAGCTGCACCTTCTTTATCAGAACCTCTTGTTGTGAGACAACTCAGACAGGTAGTTGTCATCCTGCCTGGGCAAAGCGAACTGTTTCAAGTCAGTGGTTTCTTAACAGTTCTGCCTTTCTTAAGTCATAAATTCATCTGTTTAGTTACAGGTACAGAGTGGTAGTCTCCCCTTTTCAATAATTTATATATAAATGTGTAATTATGCCATTAGATACATATGCAAAGCCTGTGAGACAATAATACAGAAAGGAGGAAACCCAAATGCCAAAAAAAGATAATATGTTCAGGACTTCCCTGGTGGTCCAGGGCCAGGGCACCCTGTTGGCAATGCAGGGGGCATGGGTTTGATCCCTGGTCAGGGAGCTGGATCCCACACACTACTGCTGGGCATTCACATGCTTCAGTGAGTATTTAGGATCCTGAGGGAAAACCAGAGAAGCCAAATAAAAATAAATATTGAAAAAGAAAAAGAAAAAATTGCCCAGTCACTTTTTTTCAACCTTACAAGTAATAGCAGAAATTCCAAGTAAAATATTGAAATGCTTTTCTCCCTATAAGATTAATGTTGGTGGTTTATTGAAATAGAAATGGAGGATGGTTGGAGGATGAAGAAGAGAAGGGAGAGGGGGAGAGGGAGAATAAGAAATTTGAAGAAGAAAGACAAAGTTTTATGAACAAATCTTTGTTGTGATAATGGAATATATGACATACCACCATGTTGGATCAAATTATAAAATGACAAGAATTAGTGAACCAATAACAATTTTATGTTTTTATCTTTTTAAAAAATATATTTATTTATTTTTGGCTGTGCTGAATCTTAATTGCTGTGCACTGGCTTTCTCTAGTTGCAGCAGGTGGGAGTTATTTTCTAGTTGCGGTATTCAGGCTTCTCATTGTGGTGGCTTCTCATTGCGTTGGTTTCTCATGTTGCGGAGCACAGACTCTAGGAGCTCAGACCAATAGTTGTGACACATGGGCCTAGTTGCCCCAAGGCATGTGAGGTCCTCCAGGACCAAGGATCAAACCAGTGTCCCCTGGATTGGCAGGCAGATTCTTAACCCCTGGACCACCAGGAAGTCCTTATGCTTTTTATCTCAGTCAGTGTTAGCACCTATTTGTTTCTAGTAATTCTACTTGTATTGAACTGTATTGTTTTCTCATTTTAATATGTATATACTGGCTTCATTTTGCCTGGTAAAAGTTTTACATCTATTTATTTCTATTCTATTCTTTCCTATTACTATTTTCTTTCAACATTTCTAAAGTTATGCAGGCATACTCTGGAATGGATTTTAAAGCCCAGCAAAATTGCACTCATCTCATACATTAGCAAAGTAATGCTCAAAATTCTCCGAACCAGGCTTCAACAGTATGTGAACCATGAACTTCTAGATGATCGATCAAGTTGGATTTAGAAAAGGCAGAGGAACCAGAGATCAAATTGCCATCATGCATTGGATCAGCAAAAAAGCAACAGAATGCTAGAAAAACATCTACTTCTGCTCTATTGATTACGACAAAGCCTTTGACTGTGAAGATCACAACAAACTGTGGGAAAGTCCTCAAGAGATGGGAATACCAGATCACCTTACTTGCCTCTTCAGAAATCTGTATACGGGTCAAGAAGCAGCAGTTACAACCAGACATGGAACAACTGAGTGGTTCCAAACTGGAAAGGAGTACGTCAAGGCTGTATATTGTCACCCTGCTTATTTATCTTATATGCAGAGTACATCATGAGAAATGCCTGGATGGATGAAGCACAAGCTGGAATCAAGATTGCCAGGAGAAATATCAATAACCTCAGATATGCAGATAACACCACCCTTATGGCAAAAAGTGAACAGGAACTAAACAGCCTTTTGAGGAAAGTGAAAGGGGAGAGTGAAAAAGCTGGCTTAAAACTCAACATTCAAAAAAACAAGATTATGACAACCAGTCCCATCACTTCATGGCAAATAGATGCAGAAACAATGGAAGCAATGAGAGACTTTATTTTTTAGTTCAGTTGAGTCCTTCAGTCATGCCTGACTCTTTGTGAACCCATGGACTGCAGCACACCAGGTTTCCCTGTATATCACCAACTCCCAGAGCTTACTCAAACTCATGTCCATCGAGTCGGAGATGCCATCCAACCATTGCATCCTCTGTTGTCCCCTTCTCCTCCTGCCTTCAATCTTTCCCAGCATCAGAGTCTTTTCCAGTGAATCAGTTCTTCACATCAGGTGGCCAAAGTATTGGAGTTTCAGCTTCAGCATCAGTCCTTCCAGTGAATAGTCATAACTGGTTTCCTTTAGAATGGACTGGTTGGATCTCCTTGCAGTCCAAGAGACTCTAAAGAGTCTTCTCCAACACCACAGTTCAAAAGCATCAATTCTTTGGCACTCAGCTTTCTTTATAGTCCAACTGTCACATCCATACATAACTACTGGAAAAATCATAGCTTTGACTAGACGGACTTTTGTTAGCAAAGTAGTGTCTCTGGTTTTTAATGTGCTGCCTAGGTTGTTCATAATTTTTCTTCCAAGGGGCAAGCGTCTTTTATTTCATGGCTGCAGTCACCATCTGTACTGATTTTGGAGCCCACCAAAATGAAGTCTGTCACTGTTTTCATTGTTTCCCCCTGCATATAAATTAAATAAGCAGGTTGACTATATACAGTCTTGACGTACTCCTTTCCCGATTTAGAATCAGTCTGTTGTTACATGTCCGGCTCTAACTGTTGCTTCTTGACCTGCATACAGATTTCTCAGGAGGCAGGTCAGGTGGTCTGGTAGTCCCATCTCTTTCAGAATTTTCCACAGTTTATTGTGATCCACACAGTCAAAGGCTTTGTCATAGTCAATAAAGCAGAAGTCGGTGTTTTTCTGGCACTCTCTTGCTTTTTTGCTGATCCAGTGGATGTTGGCAATTTGATCTCTAGTTTCTCTGCCTTTCTAGATCCAGTGTGAACATCTGGAAGTTCATGGTTCAGGTACTGATGAAGCCTGGGTTGGAGAATTTTGAGCATTACTTTGCTAGTGTGTGAGATGAGTGCAATTATGTGGTAGTTTGAACATTCTTTGGCATTGCCTTTCTTTGGGATTGGAATGAAAACTGACGTTTTCCTGTCCTGAGTTTATTTTGGGGGGCTCCAAAATCACTGAAGATGGTGACTGCAACCATGAAATTAAAAGATGCTTGCTACTTGGAAGAAAAGCTATAACCAACCCAGACAGCATATGAAAAAGCAGAGACCTTACTTTGCCAACAAAGTTTCGTCTAGTCAAAGCTGTGGTTTTTCCAGTAGTCATGTATGGATGTGAGAGTTTGAACAGAAAAAAAGCTGAGCACTGAAGAATTGATGCTTTTGAACTGTGGTGTTGGAGAAGACTCTTGAGAGTCTCTTGGACTGCAAGGAGATCCAACTAATCACTCCTAAAGGAAATCAATCCTGAATATTCATTGGAAGGACTGATACTGAAGCTGAAACTCCAATACTTTGGCCACCTGATGTGAAGAATTGACTCACTGGGAAAGACCCTGATACTGGGAAAGATTGAAGGCAGGAGGAGAAGGGTTCAACAGAGGATGAGATGATTGGATGGCATCACCGACTTGATGGACATGAATTTGAGTAAGCTTTGGGAGTTGGTGATGGACAGGGAAGTCTGCATGCTGTCATCCATGGGGATGCAAAGAGTTGGACATGACAGTGACTGAACTGAACTGAGCTGATTTTTAACTATTAAGGAATCAAGTTCATTCATCTTTTAGGAAATAGTCACCTAAAAATTTCCTATCCTAGCTTATGCTCTTTTACTCTCTATTCTCTTTTGCCTTCTTTTAGCATAATTTTATTATTTTCCTATTACTTTGAAAGTTTTACATCATATTTGTATTTAGAATGTGGTTTTTGTTCTCTGATGGTATTTATTCTATACATTGCAATATGATTACTTAAGTTATATTGTCTAAAGTTAATTAATACCTTTGTTTCTTCCAAAAGATGAATCTGCTATATATTTTAATTTTATTCTGGATTTTTCCTTTTAAATTTAATTATTTGTATATTATTATTTTGTAGTTGACATTTGTTTAGATTTATCCAATATTGATATATATTTTTTACCTTCGCTATCTCCTGGAGTTTAATCAGACTCATGTCCACTGAGTTGGCGATGCCATCCAATCATCTCATCCTCTGTCATCCCCTTCTCCTCTTTCCCTTAATCTTTCCCTACATCAGGGTCTTTACTAATGAGTTGGCTCTTAGAATCAGGTGACCAATGTCTTGGAACTTCAGCATCAGCCCTTTCAATGACTATTCAGTGTTGATTTCCTTGAGGATTGACTGGTTTGATCTCCTTGCAATTCCATGGCCTCTCATTCTTTGGCACCACAATTCAAAAGCATCAGTTCTTTGGCACTCAGCCTTCTTTATGGTCCAAATCTTACATCTGCACATGACTACTGGGAAATCGGTGTTTTTGACTATACAGACCTTTGTCAGCTAAGAGACTGTCTGCTTTTTAACACACTGTCTAGGTTTGTCTTATTTTTTTCTTCCAAGTAGCAAGTGTCTTTTAATTTCATGGCTGTAGTCACGGTCCACAGTGATTTTGGAACCCAAGAAAATAAAATCATAGCCTTAAAATAAACACACACACACACACATACACACATATATATAAAAGAAAGACTAACATAATTACCAGAAAAAACAAATAAATCTATAATCACCATGGAAGAGTTTAGTAATTGACAAAAAAATGTTTAGCAAGAACCCAGAAGATTTTTGTACAGCACTGGGAAATACAGCCATTTTTTAATGAAGTATAATCTTTTTTTTTTTTTTTTTGGCTACACAGTGTGACATATAAGATTCGCACACCAAGGACTGAACCCACATTCCCTGCATGGGAAGCATGGATTCTTAACTACTGGGTCACCAGGGAAGTCCCAGAAACTGATGTTGTCGATCAATAATACTTCAGTTAATCAGTAAAATATTCATATTATGAAAAAAGAACATAGATGATTTGAGTTCTATGATTTACAAAATTTGATGTAATAGAAACATAGAACACTCTATTGCACTGCAAATAAATAAATTTCTCCTTTGGCACAAATGACACCATTTATATGGCCATAATACAAATCTTAACAAAACTCACAAGGTTACAATCACATATAACATAAGTTAACATGATAACTAGGGACTTCCTGGTGGTTCAGTTGTTAGGACTCTAAGCTTCCACTGCAGGGGCATAGGTTTGATTTCTGGTTGGGGAACTAAGATCCCACCTGATGTGCCACAAATTTAAAAAAATAAAATGATAACTAGAAAATCTCCTCTCTGTGTTAGAAAATTAAGAAAAACACAAGTTAAGAATTCAGAATGGAAACCTAGGCTCTAGGCCTCTCTCCTTCACACCTGTCATGTCACTGAGGATGAGTGGTAGGGTGTGAGAGCCCTCTTTACAGGGCTCCCCAACTCTAACTTTATTTGAGGTTTCCTTTGATTAGTTTTCAGTCTTGGTGCATTGTTCCTGGCAAAACCCTTGTAATTTCCAATATAAGATTTCCAATTTTTGTTTTAACATTTAGTTGTGTTCCCAGGTCTTGAAATAACTCTAGAGGAAGGTAAGATGGGTGTCTTTTGTTTTTCACATCACAAGCCTCTCTTAATCAAGCAGGAGTTTATGTTAATGAGACAACTTTTGGTAAACTCCTAAAGTGGAGCTGGTGGCCAGGGAAACTAGCTGGTGATTTACACAGTTGGATCTTTCAGTCTCACCCCACCACCCATCTCTGGGGAGGGAAGAGGGACTGAATGTTGAATCAGTCATCAGCGACCAGTGATTTGACCAGTCATGTCAAAGTAATGAAGCATGAACTACAGGGTTTGGAGAGCTTCCAGGCTGGATGCATGGAAATGCTGATAGGTTGACACATGTAAGAATGCATAGGAACTCTACACACTTTCCCACCTTTCTCCCCAACCTTGCCCTGTGTATCTGTTCATCTTGTTGTAGCCACACGTTCCAGGAAACAAACTCACTCAGAAGGACAATGCAGATAGTGGAGTGCACTTTAGTACACCGGTGGGCCCAAGGCAGATTCTCCTCTTAGCCAACGACCCTGACCAGCATTTGTAAAAATCTTTTATACCCCATGTGTACGTGTCTGAACCCACCACCCCAAATTCCTTGAGACTTACATAAGCAAAGGAAGGGTAAATACAATCCCAATAACCCCATCATTCGTGCCATGTGCTCAGACAGTTAAACAATTAGCCAATAATCAATAAGCCTGACTCCGATAGGTACAGAAAAATTTATGGCCTGTCTGGAGGAAGGGGTGATTAGTGTATGTGTTCTCTTAAGCGATGAGTAACCTGGGTATGATCTTCAAGTTTCCCCTGTCCGGAGGGGGACTTATCCTTCCGTTGTCGTTTCAATAGACACTAAACACAGAATTCAGAGTCCATTGGAGATGTGGCTGAGCATGATCAGCATGAATAGGTCTAAGATGGAGTCCAGGCCCTATGAATTCCTTCTTCAATCTAACTGTTCATCCATATCCTTTAATTTCCTTGTAATAAACGGGTAAACTGTATTCCTGAGTTCTATGAGCTTCTCTAGCAAATTAATCAAACCCAAGGAGGAAGTGATGAGAAACTCTAAAATACAGCTGGTTTGTCAGAAACACAGGTGACCCCCTGGACTAGCAGTTGGACTCTGAAGTGGAGGTGAAGGAAGAGTCTTGTGAGACTAAGTTCTTAAAGGTTCTAATGCTATCTCTAGGTAGATACTATCAGAATTAAGTTGTAGGACACCCAGCTGGTGTCACAGAATTGTTCAGACCATGGATAAAAAATTAATGAATAGAAACTTCAAGTAAACAGAACTGGGAGACCAGAAGGAGGAGCTCTCATGTCCTTGGGTGATAGCAGAGATCAGCAGGAAGAACGAAGGTTCCTCTTTTACCATCCTCCATCCTCTGGTTTAGTTGAACACACTAATGGGTTTATTAAGACTCACTTGGCCAAAACATTGCTGTGGGTGCTTCTCATCTCAGATCTACCCCTTTTGAAACTCCTACTCTCACTCTTTGAGATGGCCACAGGACATTCAATGCACTTGGCTCCTGCTTCTTTTGACTCACAATTGATAAATGGAGAGATGCTCCAATTTTGCAAAGGCCCAATTGCTTCTATTAAAAATAACCACAGTTTGTAGAGCAATCTTTTCACCCTTGAGAGATGAAGACCTTAAGCATCACACCTTGCAATCTGGAGATTTTGCCTATTGGAAAAGACACTTCCAGAAGAATATTCTTCAGTCTCACCAGAGAGGCCCTTATCAGGCAATGATAACCAACCTTTGTGCCACCAAACTCCAGAAATAGACTCTTGGATTCATATGACACACCTAAAGAAAACATGGAATCCCGACTGGACCAGTACATCATCTGGTCACCTTAGTGTAAAGATTTCCCAGAAATGAAGCAAATGACATCTGATGAGACAAGCTTTCCCAAGATACCTAGGCTAGGCCTTATGAACATTTGTTGAGCAAACTTACAATGATGACATAAGGATTCAGAGACTATCCAAAGTTTATGATCTTGGTTACATGTGAGCTTGAGAGAAAAAGTGCCTGAGAGTTCTCCATCCTGCCTCCTCTACTCTTTTTCCTTAAGTGTGACCTCAGTAGGTTTCCAATCTGTGTACCTTCCCTCTGATGTGAGACACTACACCCAAGAAAGGTCTTTCCTGTAGACAGAGATACAAAAAGCTGCTAAAACTAGAAAACCTGACTCTTGATCTGGGATGCCTTCAGAGGAAGACCTTGATCAATAAGGTAAAATGTTAAGAGACTCACAGACTTAGAGAATGAACTTATGGTCACCAGAGCAGGGGAAGGGAGGAGCATGGAGGGAAAGGATTGTTAGGGAGTTTTGGCTGGACAAGTACACATTTTTAAAATGGATAACCAATAAGGGCCTGCTGTATAGCACATGGAACTCTACTCAATGTTATCAGGCAGCCTGAATGGGAGGGAAGTTTGGGGTAGAATGGATATGAGTCCCTTCACCATTCACCTGAAACTATCACAATGTTGTTAATTGGCTATACTCCAATACAAAGTAAAAAGTTATTTCATTTTTTAAAGGTAAATTGTAAAAACTTAATACCCAGAAACTTTAGTTAAAAACAGTTGAGAGATAAGAAGGAGAAACTCTCCTGTCCTGTGATGGTAGCAGAGCCCAAGAGGAAGAGGAAAGATCCCTCTTCTTTCCTGGCAGGGATTAAGCCAAGGAAGAGCCATGGGCTTTTTGTTCACTATAGCTCTCCCAACTCCCTTTCCTTTTCATTAAAGTGTTGTCCTTTCCTTTGTGTGTGGAGACCCACACATGGCTCCCCATAGTTGCAGACCCCAAATTGCAATTCTCTGCTAATCCCAAATGAACCCATCTCTGCTGGAGAAATATCTGATAGACTATTTCAGGTCAATATGTGGAAAACCCACATCAGAACCATTCAGTGAAGAATCCTAGGTACTGGCATGCTCTGAATATTCAGATTATTGTATGTAATATAAATGAAAATAGTAGGATTTTCCTTTACAACCAGATTCCACTTTAATCCTTTATATCACTAACAGGAAAAAAAATTTTTTTAAGTTCTTTATTAAAAAACAAAATTCAACTGTATAAATTGAAAATTGAGTTGCTTTTATTCAGTAATTTATGAATTGAGTTGCATCTCACCTATCAAATAGAAAGGAATTCCAAAGAGCTATAGAAAAGGAAAGATTTATTTTTTAATGGACGTTCAAATTTCAGTGTCCAAAAAATTGTTTTTAATATACTTATTTATTTTGCTTTGACAAGTCTTAGTTGTGGCATGCAAACAGTTGCAGCATATAGGATTCTAGTTCCCTAGCCAGGGATCAAACCCGGGCCCTCTGCATTGAGAGTGTGGCATCTTAGCCACTGGACCACCAGGGACATCCCATAAATGATTTTATTTGAATATAGCCAAGCTCATTCACTTAAGTTCTTGTTAGTTTGGGGCTTTTTGTTGTTTTGTTTTGGGTTTTCTTTGGTGTGTGTGTGCACTTTGAGGATGGCAGTATCTCAGTTCTCTGGCCAGTGTTAAACCTGCATCCTTGGAGTGAAGGCACAGTCTCAACCACTAGACTGCCAGAGAATTTCCTCACTTAAGTAATACATGTAGTTGGTTTTGAGCTAAGATGGCACAGTTGAGTACTTGTAACAGATACCACATGGCCCACAGAATTGAAAAAAAGTTATTACTTGGTCCTTTAAAAAAGGGGCTACCCAGGTGGCTCAGTGGTAAAGAATCTGCCTGCCAATGCAAGAGATGAGGGAGATGCAGGTTCTCTCCTTGGGTAGGAAGACCTTTTAGAGCAGGTAATGGCAATCCACTCCGGTGTTCACGCCTGGGAAATCCAATGGACAGAGGAGCCTGGAGGGTTGCAGTCCAAAGGGTAGCAAAGAGTCAGATATGACTGAGCATGCATGCAACTTCAAGAAAAAGTTTGCCTACTAGATTAACCCACCCACAGTGGTTTAGTGTGAAGGTGATAGGTCAGCTAAGTAAATGTTATAAAAGATATAGTTCACAAGTTTTCTTTGGTGGTTTTGCAGTAGTGAAGAGGCTTTAAACCACAGACTTTAAGTATCCAGTTCCCTTTAACAAATCATCTCTATTTTAGCCTGATATTCTCTGTTCAGTCGCTAAGTCTTGTCTGACTCTTTGCAAGTCCATGGACTGTAGCACATGAGGCTCTTCTGTCCTTCATTATCTTCCAGAGTCTGCTCAAATTCATGTCCGTTGAGTTGGTGATGCTATCTAACTGTTAAGTAGTTAGAATAGAAAAAGGAATCCAAAATCATGGCAGCTAAAAGACAGACAAAGAAAAGGGGAAAGCCCACGAAAGGGGAACAAAGGAAAAATCCAAGGACCAGAGTGAAACCTCACGTGAAACACATGCACCCCCTTCCTGATCAATGATGGGTTCGGTTCAGTTTGGTTCAGTTCAGTTCATTTCAGTTCAGTTCAGTCGCTCAGTCGTGTCCGACTCTTTGTGACCCCATGAACCACAGCACAACAGGTTTCCCTGCTCATCGCCAACTCCCAGAGTCTACCCAAACCCATGTCCATTGAGTCGGTGATGCCATCCAACCTTCTCATTCTCTGTCGTCCCCTTCTCCTCCTGCCCACAATCTTTCCCAGCATCAGGGTCTTTTCAAGTGAGTCAGCTCTTCTCATCTGATGGCCAAAGTATTGGAGTTTCAGCTTTAACATCAGTCCTTCCAATGAACACCCAGGACTGATCTCCTTTAGGATGGACTGGTTGGATCTCCTTGCAGTCCAAGGGACTCTCAAGAGTCTTCTCCAACACCACAGTTCAAAAGCATCAAGTCTTTGGTGTTCAGCTTTCTTCCCAGTCCAACTCCCACATCCATACGTGACCGCTGGAAAAACCATAGCCTTGACTAGACGGGCCTTTGTTGGCAAAGTAATGTCTCTGCTTTTTAATATGCTGTCTAGGTTGGTCATAACTTTCCTTCCAATGATGGATGCTAGGCCTAATTTGCATGGAGCAGGCTGGGGGTTGGGGGGGAGAGGGAGGAGACAAAAAGTATAAAAAGAGTGAGTCAAGATGGATTGAGACCTCTCCTTCAGGGTCAGCCCACCCTCACAAGTTGGTGGTGTTTCTGTTTACCAAATAGAATTCTGAACTGTAACAGAATTGTAACACTGGCCTGTCATTTCAAATCTTTGTTGTGGTGAGACTAAACTGAAGAAATTATGTACTGTCCCAACATAACCATCTCATCCTCTTCTGCCTACCCCCTTTTCCTCCTGTCCTCAATCTCTCCCAGCATCAGGGTCTTTTCCAATGAGTTGGCACTTCACATCAGTTGGCCAAAGTATTGGAGCTTCAGCTTTAGCATCAGTCCTTCCAGTGAATATTAAAGGTTGATTTCCTTTTGGATTGACTGGTTTGATCTCTTTGTAGTCCAAGGAACTCTCAATTTGTCATAACTTTCATTCCAAGGAGCAAGTGTCTTTTAATTTCATGGCTGCAGTCAGTGTCTGCAGTGATTTTGATGTCTAGCAGGGCCCTATGGGACTCCTAGGCAGGGAAGCCTTTTTGTCCTGCATTTCTTATAGGCAAGACTCTAGCCTCCATGACCTTATCTCAGTCCCAAATGGCAGAACAGTTGCTAATCAAAGGAAGAACAGCAACAAAACCACCTGAGGCAAGATTAAAGGACCAGAGAGACTCATCATTAGGAGATGGACCACCTAAGACCCAGCACACACCCTAACCTGTCAGCAACCCCACCCTTTTGAAACTTTACAGAATACAAGACTGTTTGAGGCCTGGCAGGCTACAGTCCAGTCCATGAGGTCACAAAGAGTTGGACAAGACTGAGCAACTGACACTATCACAAGACTGTTCTTCCCTGGTGGCTTAGATGATAGGGAGTCCGCCTGCAATGTGGGAGACCCATGTTTGATCCCTGGGTGGGGAAGATCCCCTGGAGAAAGAAATGGCAACCCACTCCAGTATTCTTGCCTGGAAATCCCATGGGTGGAGGAGACCGGCAGGCTACAGTCCATGGGGTCACAAAGAGTCAGACATGACTGAGCGATTTCACTCACTCACTCATTCACAAGACTGCTACTGACTTGATGCTTATCATATACTGCCTGACTGTATAACCTTTTCCTACTCACCAGGGAGGGGGGCACAGTTCTTGAGGCACCAGTCTACTGTGGTCCCCTTTGCCTGGCAAAGTAATAAAACCAGTCTTTCCTTCTCCATAACTCTGTCTCTGTATTTCTGTTTGGCATTGGGTGCAGAGAGCCAAGATTCTGGAAACAATTTTGGAGCCCAAGAAAATAAAATCTGCCAGTGTTTCCACTTTTCCCCCTCCTATATGCCATGAAATGATGGGATCATCTAGGCTCTTTGGTTCTAATTTTGACTTGGCTTTGTAGGCAGTTCAGTCTGTAGAGACAATGTTCTCATCATCAAGTCACTGAGTATGTTGCAGGAAAGAGTCTATTCTGACTTCATGTTGGGACTGTTTCTTTGACTTGCTTTTTGTTACTTTTGTTATTATAATCATACAGAATAGCCTACCTCAGAAAACCCTGCTCCTCTGCCTGACTGTTAAACTAAAGTGCATTTGTTCAGCTCACAGGGAGATAATCTGAGCCTGCCCACTTGCGAATGACTACAGGAAAGAAGAGTTTAATCCCTTCCACAGGCTGGCCCTTCCCAGAGACATTTTGTAATTCTAATGACCCTTTTTACTTTACTTTCTCACCGCCTTTCCTAACTATTCTGCCTTTTTTACTTTATTTCATCACATTCCCCCATCTCTGCTCTATAAAAGAAGCTGGCATTTTGAGACACTAGTCTACCATCTTCTTGGTCTGCTGGCTTTTTGTATAAAGGCAAAATATCCTTTGCCTCAACACTCTTCCCTTGGATTTATTGGCAAGAATAAACAATCGGTAACTGGTATTTTTCTTTCTTGTCTTAGTGATTTCACATTGTGAATTAATGATTTTACCTTGTGATTTAATGACTGTCATTGGTTTTGAAACTGTTTACCTCAGACTGGGACTCAAATCCACATGACCGAGACTTGAACCTAGTCAAAATCCTGCTTGGACTCAAACTGCTTGGCTGGTACTTGGATCCAGCCAAAACCCATGATACTTGGTTTCAGGACCTAATGGAATTCAGGCTCTTGATGTCTCATCGCAGAAAAAAATCAGTGAGAGACAAAGTGACTGGTAAGAAGTGGATTTATTCAGATTCAGAGAGGCTCACACTTCACAGACAGAATGTGGACCATTGCAGAGGGTAAATTCTGCTAAGAAATGCAGGATAGTCAGTTTTTATATGCTGGGTAAATTCATATGCTAATGAGTGGGAGGATTATTTCCCTCCCATTACAGCTTTCTGTTGAAGCTTGAGTGCTTGAGTGCTGGGTAAGAATATGCTCCTCATATAGAAGTGAACATTCTGAGCTCAACAAAATTGCAAATTAATACATTTGTAATGGGAGGGAAAGGTGCAGGTCACAACTTTTGAAAGAATGACATAGCCCAAGGACATAACATAGATCAATTAGAATCAAATGGGCAGACAAGAATTAGAATCAAGTTGGCAGACAAGACTGGACCTTGATCCTCAATCATCAAGTGAAATGACACACCCAGAGGTACCATGACAGTTCCAGGACACTGTAAAAAGACCAAGGAGTGGGCGGTGGACCAAATCCTGAAAATCTCTGCCCTTCCTAAAAATAGTTGGAATAATTCTCACACTCTTTAGCATATGAAGTTACCCAACCTATAAAAGCTAACCATGCCAAATTTCAAGGCTGCACTCGCCCTCTGCAATGCCCTACCCTTTGTTTGTGGAGTGTGTGTCTCTCTGAATCTGAATAAATCCACTTCTTACCTATCACTTTTTCTCTCACTGAATTCTTTCTGTGATGTAACATTAAGAACCTGAGCTTCATTGGGTCCTGAAACCAGGTACTATGGTTTTGGTTGGGTTTGAGTCCTAAAACTAGGTTTTGGCTGCATTCATGTCCCAAGCAGGGTTTTGGCTGGGTTTGAGTCCCAGCCACATGGGTTTGAGTCACAAGCAAGGTTTTGGCTGGGTTCAAACCCCAGAACATGGGTTCAAGTCCCAATCTGAGGTAAACCGTTTCACATTGACATACCAGATTTGTAAAGCAATCTCAACAGCCTACTTAACATTGGTCCATTATCAAGAGATGGACTTGCTTTTTAAAAAACAAACAAACAAAAAGAAACCCTTTAATTTGTACTGGGGTATAACTGATTAACAATGCCATGATAGTTTTAGCTGGACAGCAAAGGGACTCAGCCATACATATACATGTATCCATTCTCTCCCTTGGGGTTGCAAAGAGTTGGACACGACTGAGCAGCTAAACTGAACTGACCGATTCTCCCCCAAGCTCCCCACCCATGTAGGCTGCTGCATAAGACTGAGCAGAGTTCCCTGCGCTATACAATAGGGGGATGGACTTGATTTTGGTGAGTACAGGGCGGAACCCAGAATACATCAGGCTCCTGATAAATTACATTGATTATCACTAAACATTTTCTTCTGGAGGAGATAATGCATTTTTGATGCAAATAATCAACAAACAATCTATAATAAGAATAGAAAAGAGTTTTATCTGAGCGAAACTGAGGACTATTGCCCAAAAGTGTGGTCTCCACCAAGGAAGAAAGTGCTCTGGAGAAGCATGGTTTTCAGCACATTTTTATATCTTGTTGGAACAAAGAACAAACATCAAACATAACAGGGAAACATTCCTTGAAAGTTTCAAAAGACACAGATTGCTCTGGAGGGCAGACCTGAGGTGTGACTGGCACCGTGTTCCTACCATGCTCCTGTGCCATGCCGCACCCAGGCTGCCAGTGCATCAGAAAGCACCCAGGCTGAGGCCTGTGTACGTCCACCGCCTGGAGATTCAGGTGGAGAATCACTGCTGTCTGGAACCACCCTTTCTCACAGCCCAGCAGCTGCATAGCCATGAGGCGGCCACAAGGGTGGCTGCCATACAGGCCCTCAAGGCATGGAAGGCGGCTAAGTTCCCCCCACACCAGTGGCTGCAGGACCAGCTCCCCACCTCAGCATCACCAGGAAGCGGCATCACCTGAGCCATGCCATCATTTTGTTTGGTAGAAAGTTTAGCAGGAGGAACAAGGGGTGACCTAACTGAAAAAGATTCAAACTGATCTCTAAACTCCACCTCCAGATACACCCCATTGCAGCCCAGGAGAGCTCACAGATATGCTACAGAAACAACCACTTCTCCAACTCCAGCTCCTGTGCCCTATTGGTACAGTGGATACAAACTAACCATGGGGAGTTCTCCAATTCTAGCACATGCCTGCTTGGTGCACAGCTGTGTCCTGGAATGACCTTAGGCATCTGAGAGACTGTTAAGGGTTCATAAATATTCTATGCATACATACATCTGACTATAACAAACTGAATTGTGGGAAAGACATGCACAAGAGAGCCTGTTATTTTGTAACTTGTAATTGTCAATCAAAATTGTCAGTCCACACCCACCTAAATGATTATGTAAAAGCCCTATCTTGAAAACCCCTACACTGCCTCTCTTGGCTTGGCCCGCCTCTCCCTTGAGGTGTTCTTTCTGTTCTTTCCTTAAACTTGTTTTGGTCACAGGTAAGACCTCAGATTCTTCTTTGTGTTCTTACCAAGAGCCAAGGCCCCCAAGCGAGGGTCCTTGTCAACTTTTCCTATATCCCTTAACAGTTCTGGGTGTCTGTGTCCTGGGCCAAGAGGCAGCAGCCCTTAGCCAAGCTGAGCAAGTATGGAGGAGGTCCAGGCATGCTCTCCACCACCTGCATGTCTATTCTTGATAGCATCCTATATCTCTCTTCTCATTGCCTGCATCATGTAACAAAGGTAACTTGGAGGAAGCTTAAATAAATCTACACACTGTGCATGTGTGGTAAGTCACTTCAGTTGTGTCCAACTCTTTGTGACTCCATGTACTGTAGCCCACCAGGTTCCTCTGTCTGTGAGATTTCCCAGGCAAGAAAATTGGAGTGAGTTTCCACTTTCTTCTCCAGTGAATCTTCCCAACCCAGGGATCAAACCTGCTTCTCCTGCACTGGTAGGTGGGTTCTTCATCACTAACACCACCTGGGAAGCCCCCACATGCTGTCAGTTCAGTTCAGTTCAGTTCAGTCACTCAGTCGTGTCCGACTCTCTGTGACCCCAAGGACTGCAGCCCGCCAGGCCTTCCTGTCCATCACCAACTCTTGGAGTTTACTCAAACTCAAGTCCATTGAGTTGGTGATGCCATCCAACTATCTCATCCTCTGTCATCCCCTTCTTCCCCCGCCTTCAATCTTTGCCAGCATCAGGGTCTTTTCAAATGAGTCAGCTCTTCGCATCATTTGGCCAAGGTATTGGAATTTCAGATTCAACATCAGTCCTTCCAATGAACACTCAGAACTGATCTCCTTTAGGGTGGACTGGTTGGATCTCCTTGCAGTCCAAGGGACTCTCAAGAGTCTTCTCCAACACCACAGTTCATCAATTCTTCGGCGCTCAGCTTTCTTCACAGTCCAACTCTCACATCCATACATGACCACTGGAAAACAATAGCCTTGACTAGACAGGCCTTTGTTGGCAAAGTAATGTCTCTGCTTTTTAATATGCTGTTTAGGTTGGTCATAACCTTCCTTCCAAGGAGTTAAGTGTCTTTTAATTTCATGGTTACAATCACCATCTTCAGTGATTTTGGAGCCCAAAAAAGTAAAGCCTGACACTGTTTCCACTCTTTCCCCATCTATTTGCCATGAAGTGATCAGACCAGATGCCATGATCTTAGTTTTCTAAATGTTGAGTTTTAAGCCTACTTTTTCACTTTCCTTTCACTTTCATCAAGAGGCTCTTTAGTTCCTCTTCACTTTCTGCCATAAGTGTGGTGTTATCTATATATCTGAGGTTATTGATATTTCTCCTGGCAATCTCGATCCCAGCTTGTGCTTCATCTAGCCCAGCATTTTGCACGATGTCCTCTGCATATAAGTTAAATAAGCAGGGTAACTATATACAGCCTCAACGTACTCCTTTTCCTATTTGGAACCAGTCTATTGTTTCATGTCCAGTTCTAACTGTTGCTTCATGACCTGAATACAGATTTCTCAAGAGGCAGGTCAGGTGGCCTGGCATTCCTATCTGTTTCAGAATTTTCCACAGTTTACTCTTATCCAGACAGTCAAAGGCTTTGGCATAGTCAATAAAGCAGACGTAGATTATTTTTCTGGAACTCTCTTGCTTCTCAATAATCCAACAGATGTCGGCAATTTGATCTCTGGTTCCTCTGCCTTTTCTAAAATTAGCTTGAACATCTGGAAGTTCACGGTTCACGTATTGCTGAATCCTGGCTTGGAAAATTTTGAGCATTACTTTACTAGCATGTGAGATGAGTGCAATTGTGTGGTAATTTGAGCATTCTTTGGCATTGCCTTTCTTAGGGATTGGAATGAAAACTGACCTTTTCCAGTCCTGTGGCCACTGCTGCGTTTTCCAAATTTGCTGGCATATTGAGTGCAGCACTTTCACAGCATCCCATATGCTGTACTTTGGGGAAAAAAAAAGAAAGACAGATTAGCATACACAGTGAGTCAGCATGACCTTGGTATCTGAAAAGGGAGTCTTATCTTTGAAGGAGCACTAGCATTGGTATCATAGAGAGGAAGGGACATTTATCCCTCTCTTCAAAACAGACACTATTAACCTCTGGATAATCTTTTTAATGGTTAAAGTAGAAGTACAATGCATGTTTGACAGGCTATAATATAGGCTGTTCTGATAGAGATCAAATTCATGTATAAGCCAGAATAGCTTCCTCAAAACTCAATAGGGGATTATTTCTTCCATCACATTGACAGGAGTTATTTTTCAATAAGCTGCATTCTGTTTTACACACTACATTGAAAGTCTATTTAGTGTGATTCATTTCCCTTAAGCTTGTGTGTTGCTGAATGTTCAAGCAAATGAGGTCCAGGATCTGCAAAACAACAGATTAGAACTTGGAAGTAATTAGTTTATTCATTAGTTATTTAATTATCTAGGGCTCTTTGAATGTCTACCATTTACAAATCACTGCACTAGCGTCTGGAGTTCAAAATATGAATTAGACATAGTCTAATAGTGAGCTCCCAAGGAGCTCACAATATTTAAACTAACCAAGTTACTAGTACACAGCTATAGAAAGGTATGAACAGCAGTTATGATAAGTACAAAAAACAAGCACCTTAATCCAGTCAATGGAGACTTCAGAGAGGAAGTAATGCCAAGGCTTAAGGTGAGGATAATAAATTAAGAAGAGAAGGATACTTCTGGGAGTAGAGAATGTGAAGGTATGAAGAAGGCTGGTACTCAAAGAACTCTATAGTTTGTGGAGGAAACTATATGCAGTTTGGTGAAGCTGGAGAGATCAGCATGAGCCAGATTAAGAAAGTCTTTTTAAGAAATGCCATTTTGAGTTTTATCTTTAAGATTTTTAGGACAGTACTGGGAAGTTATTAAAACCTCCACTAATATTTATTGAGCATGGTACTAAGTGTTTGACATTCTTTATGTTATTTAATGTTCTCAGTGATACAGTGCATAGATATTATTATCTATCCCCATTTATCAGATGCAAGAACTAAGGCTCAGAATGATTAAGTAACTGTGCCAAGACCAGGCAACTAAATGGCAAAACAAGAATTAAACCAAAGTCTTTCTGACTTCAGAAGCCATGTTCAATAACACTGTGAAATAATGCCAAACAATTCAAATAACATTTGAAGGAAATATTTTAAATAATATTGGAAGGAAAGTCACCCAAACACCTACTACTCATTTTTTTTCTGTCTCAAGTTAGACTTTGAAGAATTTTTCTGTACCCAATTCCTCAGTCCTTGAAAACAGCACACAAAGCTCTTCTTGTTAGAGGAAAACACTGGCTGTTACCACCCACCCTGGCCAGGCTCCATAGTAAACATTTGTGTGAGTTGTTTTATGACAGGAGGCTCTAGTAAGGAACATAGAACTAATATGCTACCATCAACCAAAAGCATTTGAGAAAGGTCAAAAGCATATGCCACATGTCCTACCATCTCCCAGAATCCTTCTTGCTGGCATCCATCTTGGCTGAGCAATGCGTGTGCACCAGGAAGGACTCAGAGTTAGAATGATTGGCCAAAGACAATCCAGAAACTAATCCCACTACCATAAAACCTGAGATTGTGAGCCACAAGGCAGAGGAATTCTCCTGGGTCCCCTTACCCTACTGCTCTCCACCTGGGCACTCCTTCCCAATAAAATCTCTTGCTTTGTCAGCACACGTGTCTCTGCAGACAATTCATTTCTGAGCATTAGACAAGAGCCCATTCTTGGGCCCTGGAAAGGGTCTCCCTTCCTGCAACATTTTCATGAGATGCAAGTTTACGTGAGGAAACATATGAAGGATGCTTGAATGTCAAATATGAGCAAATTATGATTTTCTCATCTTGCTCTTTGATTGAAGATTATATCCAAGATGATAATGTCCCATGTAGATTTTGCCTTTCTTACTCCTTCACGAAGTCCTTCCCAAAAGGGTTCCACTCTTAAACACAGTTGAGGTTTGATGATTTCAAAATAGAATAGAGCAAATTCCCTGGCAGTCCAGTGGTGAGGACTTGGTGCCTTAACTGTGGGTAATTGATGCTATTGTAGAAGATGTCAGGATTCATTTAGATAAATACTTGTAAATGTTTCCAACTGCTTGAGATTGGCACAGTCTTTTCCCATAATGCCAGTGGGATTTACAAATTCAATAAAAATATCTCAACATTCTTCAGTCTCTTACCTTAGATAATAGTTATGATAATTGAAACTCATCAGGTCTCTGAGTGGCTCTCCTGGGTACAAATTCTTTCCCTGTCCTTTCAGCCTCCAAGACCTTCCCTGAGTTCCAAGGGAAAAGTTCAAACATTTGCTAATTTGGGAAGGGAGAAGGTGCGGTGACAAACGACAAAGGGAGGAGCAGTCAAGAAACAATATTAAAGCCTTGGGGAAGAGTCTTGGTTCCTCCTCAAGAGATATACATAACAATATCTTTTAGTTGTTTTGCAGATACTAAAATCCCTCCTAGGTGGGAGAAGCTATCTGTATGCTGCCCACAAGCAGGTAAACACAGAGACCCCAGACCAGCTGGAACCAGAAGGTTGATGATGTTAACTCCACTTACCTCACCATCAGCCAATCAGAAGAATGCTCACAAGCTGATCACGCCCTCTTTGAACCATTACTATAAAACTCCTCACTCCCCCTTCCAAGAGGGGACACACAGTTTTGAGGGCATTAGTCTGCTGTGCCTCTCTTTGCTTGCCAAAACAACAAAGCTTAAGGAATCCAAACTTGCTCTGCTTGCCACATGACAGGCCAGTGAATCTGAGACAAAGTGTTGAAGCAAAGATACAACTTATTTGGGGAGTTGGCTGATAGAGAAGATGGCAGAATAATGTCTCAAAATACCAATCTTGTCGGGGTCTGGATGCCAGGTTCTTTTATAGATCTGAGACGGGGGAGGTAAGGAAACAAAGTGAAAAAGCCATTAATCTTATAAATATCTCCCAGAATGGAAAGTCTCAGGCATAGGAATGTGTTAATTTTTTCCTTCCTGCCGTCTATAGATGGACAGGGTTCTGAACAAAGGCACTTTAGTAACAGTGAGGCAGAGTTCTCTGAGGTAGGCCATTATGTTTGATTATAATAACAAAAGCAACAAAAAGCAAGTCAAGGAAACAGTTTTACCATACAGTCATAATTGGCTTTTCCCTGCAACAAAGCTATTCTTTTTTTAAAAATTGATGTAGATTTACAATGTTGTGTCAATCTCTGCTGTATAGCAAATTGGCTCAGTTATACACATATACATGATCTTTCTAAAGATTCTTTTCCATTATGGTTTATCACAGGATATTGAATATAATTCCCTGTAGTATACAGTAGGACCTTGTTAAAAGCTATTCTTTTCTAGTTCACCCAAAACTCTGTGATTTAATTGCAATGTTGGGGTACAAAGGCTGGATTTGGCTTCATTCTCACCCCAATTTTTACCTGTAAAAACTTCTCCCTGAAAACCAGTAGGGAGTTCAGGGCTTTTGAGCAGGAGTCCCTTGTTCCCCTTGCTTGGCTCTGCAATAAACCTTTCTCTGCTCCAAACTTCCATGGTTCAGTTTGTTTGACCTCACTGTGTCAGGCACATGATCAGTAGCAAAATCAACATATTTCCCTGTCTTTGTGTTAAGTAATTTTGAGATGAAAGATTCTTTCTCGCCTTTGTGTCAAGCAATGCTAGTATAAACAAAAATAACATAGTTACTCTTTCATAGAAATACTTCCTAGTAGGAAATGAAACTAGGAGCCAAATAAAATAGTTTATTCATCATGCTTACTAGTCAATACTTACCTCAAGGCACTCATCTGGCCCTCCTACACAATTCAAAACCATTATAGAGTAGCTTTGTCTAATCCCATTAAACTCTCTGCTTTGTGAGACCCATCATAAAACCCCCCTGCAGTAGCCCTAAAATCTGAAAAAATATTGTTTCCAGAATTTGTCCTTTTGAGATGCTACTGAGACTGTGTCAAAGTGATGTCTTTTCCTCTAGCAGTAAGCCAAATAAGCTTAGCTTTGTTTGATCATTGGATCTTTTTGGTGGTCTTTTAGGAAGTAAGAAAATTCTCTGTTCCCTGGAATTCTCAGCAAGCTAACTGTGCAGATGCACCTGATCATTTCATTATGCTGAAATGACCCTAAACATTCTGCAATTCAATTTTGGATGACCATTCATCATTCATTAAGAAATAATTTGCTGTACTTTTGGTTGTGAAACACTGCATAGCAAGAACAAAATTATCTGGATAAGAAAATATAGCACTGCCACTGTTTAGTGAAAAATTCTCAGGCAGAGCTGAGTGTCTCTTGTTTGTAAGAACCCCATCTGGGGCAATATGAGAGCAGGGTCATGAGTCCTGAAAAATGCAAGGGTGTGGTGTAGGCTCAGAAATGGACATCCAGCAGGAATATGGTGAGGGAGTGTGCAATGCTCTATATTTTCTATTTCTAGCTGACTGTGGCCTACATCTAGATCTCAGGAATAGATCAAAGCAGAACATTTCTGTCGGATAAAATGATTCTCATTTGATCAGGCAGTGAGGGAGGAGCACAAACAATACAAACAAGCCAAGTGAGACCAGATTCTGAGCTCAGGTCAAATAGGGCAGTAGGCATCATAGGGGTGATTCTTAGTGTGTCTCTCTCCTGAGCTACATTGCTCCCCATCTGGGTCAGTTGCCTTCTACACTTGGTACCTAGTTTTTGATGCAGGAAGTATATGGACCCCTACCCAGCATAATGTGATTGGCGATCCATTCCCTGTGGATTGAAACTCCAAGACAAGAATAGCAGGGCAGTTAAGGGGGGAGGGTGGGCCCTGCTCAGACCACATAGTTCTCGTTCCCAAAGTCAGGAGACCTCCCTCAGAAAAGGCTCCTTGAGAGTCAAAGGGGTAGTTATGTCAAAGGATGCTCTATCCAGATGCCTTTTCGGTGAAATCCACCTTGGCTGAGAGATACCTGTGCACACATGGGAGGATCCAGAGATATACCAAATACAGACTGTGAGCCAAGCAAATCAAAATGATTGGCCAAAGGAAAGCTGGAATAAGTACCCCATAACAGTAATTCAAACTGCCATGAGGGTGCAACTCTGACTCCCTCTCTCTCTGAGTATGACTGTACACACAGGTGTACTGTACTTTTTTCCCCTTTAATAAATACTTTACTTGCTTCACTACTTTTCATCTTTGTGGAAATTCTTTTCTGCAAAGCTGAAGGGCCAGGGCCCTTGTCACTGACCACTGTTCTAGTGGCTAGGATCTGGTGCTTTCGCTGTTGTGACACAGCCCAGTTTCCAGCTGGGAACCCAAGTCCCGTTCTAAGCCACTGCACGTCAAGGCCACCCGAGATCAGTTTTCACCCTGTGATTTTCTGTCACCATCATCTCAGGCATCCCTTTGCCTCTTTCTCATTCCTATATTTCATACCTTCTTTTATCTGTTTTATCATTTTTTGTGGCACAGTTTCTTTAGCATTTTCATTAAGAAAGGCATATGAAAGTATTCTTTTTACTCTTTGCAAGTTTTTGTATAAACCAACACTTGTTTGATAATTTGGTTGAATAGAGTCGTCTGCTGGAATAAATTGTTCTTCAGGATTTTTAAAGCATTGCAGTATACCAGGATGTGCTACCCCCAAAATATGGCACCTTGGCACACACTTCCCCAAAGAAAGTGAAGTTGCTCAGTCGTGTCTGACTCTTTGCGACCCCATGGACTGTAGCCTACCACGCTCCTCTGTCCATGGGATTTTCCAGGCAAGAGTACTAGAGCGGGTTGCCATTTCCTTCTCCAGAGGATCTTACCAGCCCAGGGATCGAACCTGGGTCTCCCGCTTTGTAGACAGATGCTTTACCATCTGAGCCACCAGGGAAGTCCATACTTCCCCCAAAGCAGGAGATAAATCTCGGTACCCTTCCTGTATCACGAGAAAGACTTATTAGCAGAGACAGGAGTTCAGGGCCTGGAAGTCTGCATAAACAAACCTTGTTACTTCTTCGCTTTTTACCACCCATAGTCCAAAACCTTTGTCTTGTCAATTCTTCAAAACGTATTGCTTCTTTGTCTAAAAAGTGTAAAAGCCTTCAGCTCCAATCACTTCTTCAGTTCTTTATTCTCCTGTGAAGGCTCCCATGGACATGTAAAATCCCTATAAAATTTGTATGCTTTTCTCCTTTAAATCTGTCTTTGTCAGTTAAATTTTCAGACCCAGTCAGGGATGTTCAGAGGGTCATGAGAAACGTGTTGCTCTTCTCACCACTTTGTTGTTGAAAAGTCCAAAGCTATTCTAATTTCTTTTTCTCTTTTTTTGTTCCTTGTCCCCTTTCACCTACTTTTCTGGAAGCTTGAGAATCTCTTCTTTTGTTCTAAGTGTTTTAAATTTTACAATCATATGCTTTGGTGTAGGGCAAGTTTGATCTGTTATGATGATTCTCAATTTGAAAATTTGGATCCTTCAGTTCTGGGAATTTTCTTTAAATTTTTTATTTCTTTCTTTTCTTTTTTTTTTTTTTTTTTTGTCTGTGCCTTGCAGTTTGTGAGATCTTAGTTCCACAACTTGCAAAACAAATTGTTTCAGCAAGAGCTCAGCTTAAACTCATGTGTTCAGGAAAGATGAAGCCACAGTCTTATTCACAAACAGCCTTGCTTAGCCTATCAAAGCAGTCAGAGACCCAACTCACTTGCAATCTAACCAGTTCTTTCCTGTCTTAGCCTAACCTTCCTTCCTGCCCCTCCCTCACCCTTGCTAACTTCCATCCTTTGATTAACTTCTCCCCAATAAAACTACATGAAGTTCTCAGAGAGTTCATTTGTCTGGTTTCATTTGTCCAATGTCTCCCTTGCCTGGCACGTTTCTAACAAACTAAGCTTGGTGTTTATTGTACAATAGTATGTGAACCAAGAACTTCCAGAAGTTCAAGCTGGATTTGGAAAAGGCAGAGGAATCAGAGATCAAATTGCCAACATCTGTTGGATCATCAAGAAAGCAAGAGAGATCCAGAGAAACATCTATTTCTGCTTTACTGACTATGCCAAAACCTTTGACTGTGTAGATCACAACAAACTGGAAAATTCTTCAAGAGATGGGAATACCAGACCACCTTATCTGCCTCCTGAGAAATCTGTATGCAGGTCAAGAAACAATAGTTAGAACTAGACATGGAATAACAGACTGGTTTCAAATTGGGAAAGGAATACATCAAGGCTGTATATTGTCACCCTGCTTATTTAACTTATATGCAGAGTACATCATGTGAAATGCTGGGCTGGATGAAGCACAAGCTGGAATCAAGATTGCCAGGAGAAATATCAATAACCTCAGATATGCAGATGACACCACCCTTATGGCAGAAAGTGAAGAACTAAAAAGCCTCTTGATGAAAGTGAAAGAGGAGAGTGAAAAAACTGGCTTAAAACCCAACATTCAGCAAATTAAGATCAC
Organism: Cervus canadensis; assembly: GCF_019320065.1. NCBI lineage: Eukaryota > Metazoa > Chordata > Mammalia > Artiodactyla > Cervidae > Cervus > Cervus canadensis. The sequence continues at coordinate 40,300,649 of NC_057406.1, read as the reverse complement.
AGCATCTGGTCCCATCACTTCATGGCAAATAGATGAGGAAACAATGGAAACAGTGAGAGAATTTATTTTGGGGGGCTCCAGAGTCACTGCAGATGGTGACTTTAGCCATGAAATGAAAAGACGCTTGCCCCTTGGAAGAAAAGCTATAATCGACTTGAAGTAAAGTCAAGTCGCTCAGTCGAACTTAGGCAGCATATTAAAAAGCAGAGACCTTACTTTGCCGACAAAGGTCCAGATAGTCAAAGCCATGGTTTTTCCAGTAGTCATGTATGGATGTGAGAGTTGGACTGTAAAGAAGGCTGAGCACTGAAGAATTGATGCTTTTGAAATGTGGTGTTGGAGAAGACTCTTGAGAATCCCTTGAACTGCAAGGAGATCAAACCAGTAAATCCTAAAGGAAATCAGTTCTTTGGAACTGAATATTCCTAAAGGAATATTCTTTGGAAGGATTGATGCTGAAGCTGAAACTCCAGTACTTTGGCTACCTGATGTGAAGAACTGACTCACTGGAAAAGACCCTGATGCTGGTGTTGCAGGAAGGGGGACCCCTTCCAGGGCCCGAAACTGGGCTCTTGTCTAACACTCGGAAGTGAATTGTCTGAGGAGACACATGTGCTGACAAAGCAAGAGATTTTATTGGAAAAGGGCACCCTGGTGGAGAGCAGTAGGTAGGGGAACCCAGGAGAACTGCTCTGCTGCGTGGCTCACAGTCTTGGGTTTTATGGTGATGGGATTAGTTTCCAGGTGGTCTTTGGCCAATCATTCCAATTCAGAGTCTTTCCTGGTGGCACACGCATCGCTCAGCCAAGATGGATGCTAGCAAGAGGGATTCTGGGAAGTGGACGGACAGGCAGTGTCTCCTCTCGACCTTTCCCGAACTCTTCCAGCTGGTGGTGACTTATTAGTTCCTATTCCTTATCAGGATCTCCTGTCATAAAACAGCTCATGCAAATGGTTACTATGGTGCCTGGCCAGGGTGGGCGGTTTCAATCAGTGTGCTTCCCCTAACACTGGGAAAGATTGAAGGCAGGAGAAGGGGACAACAGAGGATGAGATGGTTGGATGGCATCTCTGACTTGGTGGACATGAGTTTGAGCAAGCTTCAGGAGTTGATGAAGAACAGGGAAACCTGGCGTGCTACAGTCCATGGGGTCACAAAGAGTCAGACATGACTGAACAACTGAACTGAATTAAACAAATTTCTTTTGGTCTCTTCGGTGTCCCTGAATAGAATCCTCCTGCAACGCAGGAGACACCGGTTCGATCCCTGGGTCTGGAAGATCCCCTGGAGAAGGGAAAGGCTACCCACTTCAGTATTCTGGCCTGGAGAATTTCATGGACTGTATGGTCCATGGGGTCACAAAGTCGGATACAGTTGAGCAACTTTCACTGTCATGCTTTTCTTCTGGAAAGCTTTGACAAAACAAATATTATAAAGTTTTCTTTCATCTACACAGCCTGTTTCCTTCAAGGTGCATTTCTGCTCCTTTGGGCTTCATCTTGCATAGTAAGAGAATTTCTCTAGAGTTCTGGTAATCTTATGTTTATGCTCGTGGCTGAGAGAGATGGACTGAAGAGATGACTGGAAATTCTGAATACAAAAAGACCTTGCTTAAGAACTTATTTCTTAAATTTACCATAGGACCATTTATTTGTTGGGCTTCCCAGGTGGTGCTAGTAGTAAAGAATTCACCCGCCAATACAGGAGAATCAAGAGACATGGGTTCGATCCCTGGGTTGGGAAGATCTCCTGGAGAAGGAAATGGAATCCTGCTCTAGTATTCTTGTCTGAAAAATTCCATAGATAGAGGAGCCTGTTGGGCTATAGTCCATGGTGTCTCAAAGAGTCAAATACTACTGAGTGACTGAGTGTGCACACATTTGGATAATCCCAAATATCAGTTTCTCTACTTAGTCTGTTTTGGGTTGCCCAGATTTCCCCAAGGAAGGGTGCCAATCTTGGGCCTAAAGGGTAAACATCTGACTGCCTTGGTTTGGGGACAGAATAGTTGAATGCTATGGAGCAGGAGATGGAGCCTTAGCAAGCAGGATACATGTGACTCTGTAAACCTTCACTTTCTCATGGTGTCAATGCCCTTAACTTGTAACAGAGCAAGACCCCATGGGGCCTTGCAGGGGAGTGAGAGAGGGTGATAGGCTTTCCTCCATATCCTCTGCTTTAGTTCCTGTCTGAAGTACCTAGATAATAGTATCTGGTGCACAATACCTGAATTGTTTTGCAGATGTTAAAAACCTCCTCCTTTCCAACAAATGGAAGATGTTAACTTGATGACCATGAGCCCTAGCCCCAGGCCTCCTGGAGCCTAAGGACTGATAATGCTAACCCCCATGACAGCACTCTGCTACCTCACCATCAGCCAATCAGAGAACTGTGTACAAGCTGATCACACACACTGAGACCCTCCTCCCTCACCTGACTTTTAAAAGTGCTTTGTGAAACCCCTTCAGGAAGTTTGGGGCTTTTACACTTGCTAGGCTCTGTAGTAGACCTATCTCTGCTCAAAACTCTGGCCACCATTTCAGTTTGTTTGGCTTCACTGTGCATCAAGCACATGAATTTGTGTTGGCAGACTGCCTGCTGTTCCCTGTCCAGAGACTTTTCTCTTTACCCTCTCTAGAGACTCTGGAGTTTCTCCTGGAGTCAGGGACAAATGGTCATCCAGTAGCATGGAGTTAGGGAGAGGATTTGAGTTTGTGGGTAATTCTTTGCTAAAACTGTGTCTGTTTTCAATTTTCTATACTGTTGCTATAGATTTCAGCTTTCTCAGTTTTTCTAAGTTAGTTTTCAGTGTTTGCTTTCCAGAAATTTATTCTTGTTGTCCCCTTCTTCGTGCATTCAAGTCTTTTCTTTTTTTAAAAAAATCACTATTGTAGTTTTGGGCTTCCCTTGTGGCTCAGTGGGTAAAGAACCCCTTGCAATGTGGGATACCTGGGTTTGATCCCTGGGTTGGGAAGATCCCCTGGAGAAGGGAAAGGCTACCTACTCCAGTATTCTGGCCTGGAGAATTCCATGGGGTCACAAAGAGTAGGACACAACTCTTACAAAAATTGTAGTTTTAGGGAGGGAACAATTAGATTGATGTGTTCTATCCACCATCTTAAGCCAGAATGCTTCTAAAGCTTTTTCATTAACCTTGTGGCCTCCCATTGGCATTCCACTGCAAACACATATGTAGTCTATCATTTTGTAAAGGCTTATTCACCAATAGCAAAACTGTTTTCAGAATATTTTAAGTAAATCATTAAGATTAAGCAATGAACTGGTTTAAATACGGAATATTCAAGTCTTTCATCTGTATATTATTAGGAAACAGAAACAACAGCTTCCTCTTTTAAAATTCTCTTATTTTGCATTTTCTGAATCACAAATCAAATGTATTATAATGTAAAGTATGCACTGGGTTTGAAAGGGAAAGAAGAGGAGGAAAGAGAGGAGAGGAAGAGAGTAAAAGAAGTTGGAGGGAGAGTGAGAAGAATTAAATTATGCCTGAATAAAGTGTATGGGAGGAAAGACTTTCTTTATACCCTTTTATGTTTGATGGCTGGATCTATGAAATACCAACAATAGGAAGATTAACAGGAGAAATGACATACCAATTCATTAATTTTTAGTAGTATTGAGCTAAGAGATAGACGGGTTCCAGTTGAGGGATTCCTGTTTACCCTCTTAAAGGGAAGTAGCAACAGAAATAGGGCAGACAGCCAGTCTTTGTCTCTTGTAAACATATCAAGTTTATAATCATGGCAAGGACAAAGAGAGGCAAAACTCTATTTGAGTAAAGGATTAAGGGATTCTCCTTCCCCACCCTTTTTAGGACAAGGGAAACCCTACACAAAGCCTCCTTGGAGTCAAAAGTCAGAGGATAATTCCAGTCCATAATGAGTCTTGCTCCTCCCAGAAGCCTTCACTTCGAGATTCATCTTGGCTGAGGAGGGCAAGGGCACCCCAGGAAAGGATCCTGAGACAAATTAACCAGGGACATGGGGAGGGGACAAAGCAAGATGACTGGCCTGAAAGGAGACAAAGACCCAGAAAACTGCCCCCTTAGAAAGGATTTAAACTTCCCAAAGGGGTGACTCTCCAAGTTTGCCCTTTTGTCTTTCCGCATGTACTTTTCAGTAAACTTCTTACTTTACTCTTTACCTTCTGCCACCTCACCTAAATTTGTTCTTAACTAGACAGGCGAGGACTAGGGACTCTAGCCCTAACTGCTGGCCCCTGTGCTCCAGTGGTTAGGACTCCTGGTCTGGGAAACTAAGACCTCACTCCAGCTACTGCTTGCTGCCATTTACTGCTGCACATGTCTGAAATCAGTATCAGCATGAAGACGTCAGAGGGGAAAAAACTGAGTATCCCAAATAGCAGTCAGATTTGAAGAGTTTATATATGGTCATAATAGAGGTAAGGGAAGGAGGATTAGGCCTCTTAATGGAGAGTAAATTGTTTTTAGAAAAATTGAAGGAATTCTTAAAAGAGACAAGTATATCATGGTGTGATGTTGACTTCTAACCTCCTCTCCTATGATAAGAGTCAATGTTACCTGACTGATGAAACTCCTGGGGGAAGAGATTTATGACAATTGAGTTTCCTTTGGAGGATCTTCTTTAGGCAGATAAGGGGCATTCCTGCATTTGCTATTTTTCAAGCACCTTCACCTCAAAATAATCCTTATTGCCAAAAATGCACGTGTTATGGTGGCAAATTCTGCCACTCTTCAAGAATAAGCAGACTTGTGCACAGGCTCCTTATGCTATTGCGCCAGGACCATCCAATTCAAGGTCTGTTCTTTAGTTTACAAACTAAATTGTTAAATATACCGAAAGTTGATTGAACCAACTCAAGAGATTCATTTAAGCATTCTTCCATTAAATAATTATGTTTTCATCTTGGTGCCATGTGTCACGAATACAAAGTAAACAAAACAGACATAATCCTAGTTGTTATGGTACATAGGCTCTATATAGAGATTTCGGCTTTTATATTTGTCATTTTACTGTGATAAATATTATTACCAATGAGCCTGCCAGATGTTACTCTGAAAGTACATTACCTGGTTTTCAGTCAAGTCAAGCAGGTATAGAATCCTCTCCCCAGCATACTTCCCAGATTCTGTGTGCTTAGTTGCTCAGTCATGTCTGACTCTTTGCGACCACATTGACTGTAGCCTGCCAGGCTCCTCTGTCCATGGGGATTTTCCAGGCAACAACAATGGAGTGGGTTGTCATGCCCTCCTCCAGGGGATCTTTCTGACCCAGGAATCGAACTGGTTTTGATTTGCATTGCAGGTGGATTTTTTACCCGTTGAGTTAGAATTTCTTATTCTGCAGCTTCCCTTTTATTATGCCTTACAGATCAATTCAAGTTAAAATTCAGTTAAAAACATTCCTTCTGTAGAGAGAATGAAGCACCATTCATTAGGCCTCAATTTTTTAGTTACGGTAACATTTCAATCATGCCTTTCTGATTGTGATTTAATTTGGGATAGTCCCAATCTTATTATTTACCTTTTTTTTTTTTTTTTCGCCATGCTGTGCAGTTTGTGGGATCTTAGTTACCTGACTAGGGATTGAATGTGTGTCCCCCACGATAGAAGCCCTGAGTCCGAACCACTGGACCACCAGGGTATTCCCCAATTTCTTTTTCTTCCAATATTTAAGACATGCAAAGAATATGTAAAGAATAGCTCAGCAAACACAGAAATACTCATTACCCAGCCAAAGGAAAAAGTTATACCAATACATTTAAATCCTTAGTTTATATACATCCCCACCTTTCTCTCTCAGAATTAAGTATTACCCTGAGTTTGTTGTTTCATCATTCCATTACATGTTATATTGAAGAAGGAATTCATAGGGCCTGGGGTCGATCTTAGGCCTGTTCATGCTGATCATGCTCAGCCACATCTCCAATGGACTCTGAATTCTGTGTTTAGTGTCTATGGAAACGACAACAGAAGGATAAGTCCCCCTCCGGACAGGGGAACCTTGAAGATTGTATCCAGGTTACTGATCGCCTAAGAGAACACATACACTAACCACCCCTTCCTCCAGACAGGCCATAAATTTTTCTGCACCTTTCTGAGTGTAACCTCATGCTTATTGATTATTGGCTAATTGTTTAACTGTCTGAGCACATGGCACATGAATGATGGGGTTATTTGGATTGTATTTACCCTTCCTTTGTTTATGTAAGCCTCAAGGAATTTGGGGTGGTGGGTTCGGACACGTACACATGGGGTATAAAAGATTTTTACAAATGCTGGTCGGGGTCCTTGGCTAAGAGGAGACTCTGCTTTGGGCCCACCGGTGTAATAAACTGCACTCCACTATCTGCATTGTCCTTCTGAGTGAGTTTGTTTCCTGGAACACGTGGCTACAACAATATTATTTCACAATATACATATGTATTATTAAACAAAACATAGAATCATTTTGTGTGGTTTTTATTTTACATAGTGGTATTATACTATATTCATTCTATCACAGCTTTTTATTTTGGATGAGCAGTACACACCTAGAGATGAAAATAATATAATACAGATACAAGTAAGCACATCTTCAAGTTTACTAAATTTTAGTTTTGCTTTAGCAATTTACAATCCCCATCATGTGCCCCACCCCTAGTAGTACATAAGAGATCTTCTGCTTCAAAATTTCCCCCACATTTGATATTGTCTAACTTAAATTTTGCAACCACAATGGGTTTAAAATTGTATCTGATTGCTGCTTTGATGAGCAATGAGAATCTTTTCATGTTTATTGGCTATTTGTGTCCTTCACTTTTGGGAGTTACATATCTACAGGAACTTAAGTTCAAGAGTACAAGAACTTTGTAGCCCCAGCACGAAGAGTAATGCCTAAAACATTGTGGATATTCAATACATATTTAGTTGAATATTTGGTTAACAAAGATATATAAGTTGACTGAATAGTGTAGAAGAGGAAAAAGTTTTCCTCAACCTTTTTAATGTCCCCAGTTGGGTCTAAAAATAAAACTGACAAAAATAAATTAAAAGGAGAAAAGCATACAACTTTATTAATATAAGTTTTATGTACAGGGGAGCCTTCATAAGAAAATGAAGACCCAGAGAAACAGTATTTTTACAGTAGGTTTAATGAAGAGTGGGTAGTTGTGGGGGGATATGACAGGTTAAGGAGTATGAGGGAAGTGCAGTAAACTGGGAGAAACTTAGCAAGGCTTGTTTGTTTACATTCTCTGTGTGCCTTCCTCTTTGGAGATAAAGATGCTTGTTTCCTAGGGGTATAGGGAGAGACCTTTCACAGAAGGATTTTATGACCTGTTTTAGGGGAAGAAGGACAAGGAAGGAAATCAAAGTGATCTTTCTGCTTCTGCTGTTCTCTCAGAGTCTTTCAGCTTACGATATTTAGAATGTCAACTTGCTATATTTGGGGATAGCATGTCCTGAATACCATCAATATCAATGGCTGTTTATAGCTTTTGCCCATCTTAAAAGAGGTCTTTTCCTGACTGATTTGTCAGATACTTAAAATATATTTTGAATACTAATCTTTCATGGATTATATGTGTAGTAAATATCTTCTCTTAATTTATGGCATATCTTTTCCATTTTTAAAAAACTGACTCTTTTTCATTTTAATATAGTTTTCCATTTAATATGTTAAAGTCAAGGACAGGGGTCCCAACTAGCCAGGTGGCTCCAGTCCTTGTCATTCAGGAACCCAGATTTCTTCCAATTTGAGGATAAGCCAGATTTTATGATTATGTTCCCTTTGCATGGTTGAAACAAGAACTGCAGCTACATCCATATTTCATCCAGCAGGAAAAGGTAAGAAGTGTGTGGAGTGGGGACACAAGCTGTATTAAAGGAAGGACATTGCACTTACGTCTGCTGACATTCAGTTGGGGAGAACTTATTCACATAACAGCATCTAAGTGCAACAGAGGGAGAAACAGAGTCTCTGGCAAAGGTGATATATGTCCACTGTAGCCTTCTTGCTTTTGGAAGAAGGGGAAAAGATTTTAAGCGTACACTTGACAGCTTCACTACCAGGAGCTTTGTCTCTTTTCCTATTACTTGGAAGAGTCATATGATTGCAATGATCTATTTCTTAAAGGTCTAATACAATGCATTTAAAATCTAAAGGGTCTCATATTTTTTTTCTGGACTTCCCTTGTAGCTCAGCTGGTAAAGAATTTGCCTGTAATGTGGGAGACCTGGGTTCAATCCCTGGGTTGGGACGATCCCCTGAAGGAGGGAAGTGCTACTTTATTTGAAGTACTTTACTAGTGATAGAACTACTTAAGCTTCTATTTCTTCTTGAATAAGTTTTGGTAAGTTATCTTTTTTCTAAAATTTTTAATTTTTCTCTCTCTTTTTGGGGGGTGGGGGGCATGCCTCAAGGCATGTGGAATTTCCCTGACCAGGGATGGAACACTCACCCCTTGCAGTGGAAGTGTAAAATCTTAACTACTAGACCATCAAGGAAGTCTAAAATTTTGAATTTTTGATCTAAAATTTCAAATTCATTTGCATACAGTTATTTGTATAATTACTCTTTATTGTTTAAATATGTGACCAGTCTGTGATAATATTCCTTCCTTTTTTTGATCCTAATGTTATGTGTTGCTTTCCTCTTTTTTACTTTTTTATCTTATCAGGGTGTCTATTTTATTAATCTTTTCAAATTGCTAACTTTGGATTCTGTAGATCCTCTTTATTGTGTCTTTGCTCTCTAGTTTGCTATTTCTTGCTCTTATTCACTTTCTTCTACTTTTATTTATTCAGTTGCTCATTTTCAAAAAACTCCTTAAGCTTAATTTCCAGCCTTTCCTACTTGCTGATATAGACATTTTATAGACATAAAACCAAAAAGAAACAAAGAAAGAAAAGAAATTCTTTATATGCTGCTCTATTTTGTTTTTAGTTTGTTACGATTATTTTTTTTTTATTTATTTTGGCTACACTTGGTCTTCGTTGCAGCATGCAGGCTCTAAATTCCTGACCAGGGATCAAGTGGGAGCCCCCTGTATTGGGGGCATGGAGTCTTAGCTGCTAGAGCACCAGGGAAGAACCACTCACTACTTGTTGCTTCAGATGCACTCCAGTTTTGATATTTGGTATTTTTCATTATCACTCAGTTTAAGATTTCTTAATTTTTATTAAGGTTTCTGTTTGGTTCCATGGGTTATTTAGTGGTGTGTTTTAAATTACCAACTACATTTCACTCTATTTTTACAATAAATTTTTAATTGGATTGCACTATAGACAGAGATTGTGACCAGTAGAGTATACTGAGTATTGCATTGCTAGGCTCCTTTCTTACTTTAGCATCTTTTCCTTGAACTAGATTTTTCCTTCTTAACCCTGTCTTCCTCTCAGAGGAAAGAGAGGTTTTCAGGAGATTCTTCTCTTCCTCTTAAATCTGGCCACTGGTCTAGCACACCCACAACATTGTCTGGATCCTAGAGTGAGCAGACCACAGGCTCAAACTGCAACTTGTGCCATGTAAGTCATTTTCAGCCTATTACACAGTCCATCACTTGTAATACCATGTCATTCACTTTTTTTCCCACATTTATTTTTATTAGTTGGAGGCTAATTATTTTACAATATTGTAGTGGTTTTTGCCATACATTGACATGAATCAGCCATGGATTTACATGTGTTCCCCATCCCGATCCCCCCTCCCACCTCCCTCCCTATCCCATTCCTCTGGGTCTTCCCAGTGCACCAGCCCCGAGCACTTGTCTCATGCATCCAACCTGGGCTGGTGATCTGTTTCACCCTTGATAGTATACTTGTCTCAATGCTATTCTGTCAGAACATCCCACCCTCGCCTTCTCCCACAGAGTCTAAAAGTCTGTTCTGTACATCTGTGTCTCTTTTTCTGTTTTGCATATAGGGTTATCATTACCATCTTTTTAAATTTCATATATACGAATTCCATATATATGCGTTAGTATACTGTACTGGGCTTTATCTTTCTGGCTTACTTCACTCTGTATAATGGGCTCCAGTTTCATCCATCTCCTTAGAACTGATTCAAATGAATTCTTTTTAATGGCTGAATAACATTCCATAGTGTATATGTATCACAGCTCATGTCATTTATTTGTGCCAGACATAGTACTAAAAGTCTTATATGTGAAGTGAAAATGAAAGCCTTAGTCACTTAGTCATGTCAAACTCTGTACTACCCCATGGACTGTAGCCTGCCAGGCTCCTATGTCCATGGGATTCTCCAGGCAAGAATACTCAAGTGGGTAGTCATTTCCTTCTCCAGGGGATCTTCCCAACCCAGGGATAGAACCCAGGTCTGCTGCACTACAGGCAGATTCTTTACCATCTGAGCTATAAGAATCTTATACACATTTTTGGAGCCCATGATACAGAGTGAAGTAAGCCAGAAAGATAAAGCCCAATACAGTATACTAATGCATATATATGGAATTTAGAAAGATGGTAACGATAACCCTATATGCAAAACAGAAAAAGAGACACAGATGTACAGAACAGATTTTTAGACTCTGTGGGAGAAGGCGAGGGTAGGATGTTTAGCGAGAACAACATCGAAACATGTATATTATCAAGGGTGAAACAGATCACCAGCCCAGGTTGGATGCATGAGACAAGTGTTCAGGGCTGGTGCACTGGGAAGACCCAGAGGGATGGGATGGGGAGGGAGGTGGGAGGGGGGATCGGGATGGGGAACACATGTACATCCATGGCTGATTCATGTCAATGTATGGCAAAAACCACTACAATATTGTAAAATAATTAGCCTACAACTAATAAAAATAAATGGAAAAAAAAAAGAAAGAAAAAAAAAAGAATCTTATACACATTTTCTTATTTAATCATTATAACAAGATCATTATTAACTGCCATTTTGGAAATTGAAGCAGTGAAAAATTAAGTAACTGTACCCAAGTTATGCAGCTTCAAATGGAACCACTAGAAGAAGCCCATTGTCTGTCAGATTTCAGAGTTTGTGCCATGTAAACACTTACATGGGGTCTGTTGAATAAAGAGGTTTGTTTGATAGTTCATGGCCAAAGTGAAGCTTATTGCCACTGGGTCAGGCATTCACATCATACTCTTAATTTTCACATTACATATAACACTTAAGACTTTTGAAAATACTCTAAAACATGGAATTACACTTCTTTTGGACCATTTCAATTCATCCATAAAACAACGTGATGAGTTATAAGACAGTTGCTATGTATCTTTTAACAATAATTGTTTTGGTATTATCTGACATGCTTATCTAAAAAATCAGTAGACACCCTCTAACCACATCCTTCCACTAAATGGTCCTTGTTGATGCTGTTAAAGTTCAGGAAACTGTGAATTTTCTAAATTGTTTAAGATAATTTGTAATCTTCCCTGAAAGTTACTTATTTTTTGTCACATAACTTTTATTTCTCATGATATATGTCATTTCCCACAAATATATATTACATATATATTTTAAAATTTGATATCATTTATGTTCATATGTATAAAATAAAAAATAAGCACATGTTATGGAGTATATTAATCATTTTTAAAAGTGTGTGGGGCTTTTCTCTTTTTTGGTGTTTCTTCTCTAATACAAGTGATATTGGAAATTCTTTTAATTTCAATTATTTAAAAATCATTGTTTTAATGTTTCTACCACAAAATGAAGGAAAAGCTTACACCACATATAAGTTTATAGAGCTAGCAATGAATGTCTACGTTTTTATTGTGATAAAATATACATAACATAAAATTTGCCATTTTTAAGTGTAGAATCAGTAGCATTAATTTCACTCACAATATTGTACAACCACTATTCTTTTCTAGAACATTTTTATCATCCAAAATTGAAACTCCTTACCTATTAAACAATAGCTACCCATTCTCCTCTCTCCCCAACCCCTGGTAACCTGTATTTTACTTTCTGTCTCTGTAAATTTGCCTGTTCCAGGTGACTATATGAGTGGCCACAGGACTGGAAAAGGTCAATTTTCATTCTAATCCTAAAGAAAGGCAATGCCAAATAATTTTCAAACTACTGCACAATTGCAGTCATTTCACATGCTAGCAAGGTTATACTCAAAATCCTTTGAGCTAGGCTTCAGCAATACCTGAAACAAGAACTTCCAGATGTTCAAGCTTGGTTGTGAAGAGGCACAGGAAGCAGAGATTAAATCGTCAACATACGTTGGATCATAGAAAAAGTAACAGAAATCCAGAAAAACATCTACTTCTGCTTTGTTGACTATGCTAAAGCCTTTGGCTGTGTGGATCACAACAAACTGAAAAATTCTTAAAGAGACCTTACTTGTCTCCTGAGAAGCCTATATGCAGGTCAAGAAGCAATAGTTGGAACCAGACATGGAACAACTGACTAGTTCAAAACTGGGAAAGGACTACAACAAGGCTGTATATTGTTACCCTGGTTTTTTAACTTCTATGCAGAGTACATCATGCAAAATGCCAAGCTGGATGAATTACAAGCTGGAATCAAGACTGCTGGGAGAAATATCAACAGCCTTAGATATACAGATGATACCACTCTAATGGCAGAAAGTGATGAGGGTGAAAGAGGAGAGTGAAAATGCTGACTTGAAACTCAACATTCAAAAAACAAAGATCATGGCATCCAGTCGCATCACATCATGGCAAATAGAAGAGGAAAAAGTAGAAGCAGTGACAGATTTTCTTTACTTGGGCTCCAAAATCACTGCAGATGGTGACTGCAGCTTTGAAATTAAGACACTTGCTCCTTGGAAGAAAAGCTATGATAAACTTAGACAGCATATGAAAAAGCAGAGACATTACTTTGCCGACAAAGGTCCCTATAGTCAAAGTTATAGCTTTTCCAGTAGTCAGGTATAGATATGAGAGTTGGACCATAAAAAAAGGTTGAATACCAAAGAATTGATTCTTTTGACCTGTGGTGCTGGAGAAGACTCTTGAGAGTCCCTTGGATGGCAGGGAGATCAAACCAATCCATCCTAAAGGAAATCAATCCTGAATATTCATTGGAAAGACTGGTGCTGAAGCTGAAGCTCCAATACTTCGGCCACCTGATGCAAAGAACTAATTCATTAGAAAAGACCCTGATGCTGGAAAGTTTGAAGGCAGGAGGAGAAGGGGATGACAGAGGATGAGATGGTTGGATGCCATCACTGACTTGATGGACATGAGTTTGAGCAAGCTCTGGGAGTTGGTAATGGACAGGGAAGCCTGGTGTGCTGCAGTCCATAGGATCTCGAAGAATCAGAAATGACTGAGTGACTGAATTGAACTGAACTGAAGGTCCTGTACCTGCGTTATCATTATAGGTTGAATTGTGTCTCTTCCAAATTTTATATGTTGAATCCTAATGCTCTCTGCCTCAGAAAATAGCCTTATTTGGAAATAGGGTCTCTATAGAGGTAACCAAGTCAAAATTAAGTCATTAGGTACACTTTAATCCAATATGACTTGTGTCCTTACAAATACAGAACATGCACACAGGGAGAACACCAAGTAAACACAAAAGCAGGTGGGACTATATTTCTACCAGAAAGAAATATCAGAGTGTCAACAAACCACCAGAACAGATGAGCAGTCTTTCTCACAGTCCTTGGAAGGAACCAATCTTGCCGATACCTTGATCTTGGAGTCTAGTCTTCAGAACTGTGAGATAATCAACTCTGTTGTTTATGCCACCCAATTTGTGGTACTTTGTTACAGCAACCAAAGCAAATAAAGACATTTATGTTGGATATAACCCTTACTGTGGGACTACAAAGAATGAAAATAGTACAGGGGATTCAGAGAATTATCATGGTCTTGGAAGCCAAGGTACATTCATTAAAGGAATTTTATTCAGGGGAAGACCAGTTTCCTCAAACAGCTAAGGAGGATCTGCTCTCTGCCAGGAAAATGGTTTGGTGGTGGTGGCCAGTGGGTATTCAGGATTTTAAAATTCTTCACCTCATTCACATCTGCCAAAATGAGTCTATCCTATGTCTTAGGGTCTACCTCTTACCCACAAGTATCTTTACTTTTATAAAAGAGATCCTGATAGGGTTGAGTATGTTTTGTTACAACACTAATAATTACATTTAGACCCTGTGCTTGATGTTTGCCTATATTGGCTTTGCAACCTCAAAGCTGCTATGAAGGGTTTTTAATGTTTTACTCCGTTTCTGAATCAGTTTGTCCTTTGCCTTTTGTAGGGCCAGCAGAAATATCCCAAATCTTTATAATCTCTAATGTCACCACAGTAGCTACATGCCATTAGTGATTTGATCTCCCAGGGCCTTCAACCTGCACATCAAGCTAGGCTACAGCTGATATTTGAGTAATCATGATGCCACTACTCTGTGGATTATCAGTGTTCACTTTCCTTCAGCAAGGTGGGTATTCATTGCTTCTCAAGTATGTTAGCAACCTAATCCCAGTGTCACTTTTTGAAGGACTATTTCCTGGGACCACTTCTGGTGGTCAAGATCCAGTAGGAAACTGCACATTTAAGTAGAGACATTGAAAAGAGTTTAAGAAAAATATAGGTCTTGACCACCAGAAGTGGTCCCAGGAAATAGTCCTTCAAAAAGTGACACTGGGATTAGGTTGCTAACATACTTGAGAAGCAATGGCTACCCACCTTGCTGAAGGAACGTGAACACTGATAATCCACAGAGTAATGGCATCATGATTACTCAAATATCAGTTGTAGCCTAGCTTGATGTGCAGGTTGAAGGCCCTGGGAGATCAAATCACTAATGGCATGTAGCTACTGTGGTGACATTAGAGATTATAAAGATTTAACAGTTCAATGGGGGAAAGACTAGTGTTTTCAACAAATGGTGCTGGGACAATTGAATCTACACACAAAATAATGATGTTGGGCTCCATTTCAAGCTTCTTCCTTCCAACACTTAATATCCTTCATACAAAATTAACTCAAAATGGATCAAAGATGTATAAGTAAAAGCTACAACTCTTAGAAGTAAACTTAAACATAAATCTTTGGGTTAGGCAATGTCATTTCTTAGACATGACATTGAAAGTGTAATCAAGAAAAGAATTTCTGTTTTCATCAAAATTAAAAAGTTTGTGCTTCAAAGGACATGATCAAGAAAGTGAAAGGGCAACCTACAGAATTTGGAAAAATCATATCCAGTGACTAATGTCCAGAATATATTTTAAAGAATCTTAAAACACAACAATAGAAAGATGAATAGGCCACTTAAAAATAGACAAAGTATCTGAATAGATACTTATCCAGAGAAGATATATAAACGGCCAACATGCACACGAAAAGATAATCAATATCATTAACCATCGAGGCAATGCAAATCAAAACTACAATGAGATACCACTTCATGCTCCCTACAGTACGTGTGTGTGTGTGAGAGAGAGAGATCAGTCGTGTTTGACTCTTTGCGATCCCCTGGACTGTAGCCCCTTAGGCTCCACTGTCCATGGAATTTTCCAGGCAAGAATACTGGAGTGGGTTGCCATTTCCACTCCAGCTCCTACAATGGTCATAATAAAAAAGACAGCAAATGTGGTAAAGATGTAGACATTGGAACTCTGCCATGTTGCTGTTGAAAATATAAAATGGTGCATTTGTTTTGGATAACAGCCTGGCAGTTCCTTGTTGGAGAGGACGAAATTTCCTCTTCTACCCATCTTGAGCACTTGTGGCTAGACAAATAATAAAACTGACACAAGACAGAATAACAGAATAAAAGCCAATTAAATTTCACATCCACAGGAGATCACAAAATGATACTCAGAGAGTGACCAAAAGCAGGGAGCTCTTATATCTTGTCATATAAGAAAACAATATGGCTTCCCAGGTGGCACTAGTGGTAAACAGTCCAACTGCCAGTGCAGGAGATGTAAGAGACTGGGATTTGATCCCTGGATTGGGAAGATACCCTGGAGAAAGAAATGGCTACCCGTTCCAGTATTCTTGCCTGGAAAATTCCATGAACAGAGGACCCTAGTGGTCTAAAATCCATGGGGCCTCAACGGGTAGGACATGGCTGAGCAACTAAACACACACACATATAAAGAAACAAATCATTTGTGAGGATTTGACAGGACAAAAAACCTTAGGTTTGTGTGCCTAATTAGTAAGGAATTTAAACTGAATATATGAGTAAAGAAGTGGTGAGTTTATCTACATAGACTTCTCTGCCTGAACTCCTTGTCTTTGGTGGGTAAGGATGTCTTTCTACCTCTCAGTGCAGGGAGGGCATCTTTCACATTGAGGATTCATTTCCTTCTTTCAGGAAGACAGAGAAGAGGGTCAAGTTGTCCTTCTTACATCAGCAGCTTCTTGTAGTTGTTGATGTTCAGTCCCTAAGTCATGTCCAACTCTTTGCAACCCCGTGGACTGCAGCATGCCAGGCTTCCCTGTCCTTCACTATCTCCCAGAGTTTTCTCAAACTCATGTCCTTTGAGTCGGTGATTCCATCCAACCATCTCATCCTCTGTCACCCCCTTCTCCTGCCATCAATCTTTCCCTGCATCAGAGTCTTTTCCAATGAGTCAACTTTTCGCATCAGGTGGCCAAAGTATAGGAGCTTCAGCTTCACATCAGTCTTTCCAATGAGTATTCAGGGTTGATTTTCTTTAAGAGTGACTGGTTTGATCTTGCAGTCCAAGGGACTTTCAAGAGCCTTCTCAATACCACAGTTCGAAAGCATCAATTCTTCAGTGCTCAACCTTCGTTATGGTCCAACTCTCATATCCATACATGACTACTGGGAAAACCACAGCTCTGATTATACGGACCTTTGTTAGAAAAGTGATGTCTCTGCTTCTTAATATGCTATCTAGGTTGATCATAGCTTTTCTTCCAAGGAGCAAGCATCTTTTAATTTCATGGCTGGAGTCCCCATCTGCAGTGATTTTGGAGCCCAATAAAATAAAAAGTCTGTCACTGTTTCCATTCCTTCCTCATCTGTTTGCCATGAAATGATGGGACTGGATGCCGAGATCTTCATTTTTTTTTAATGTTTAGTTTTAAGCCAGCTTTTTCACGCTCCTCTTTCACTTTCATCAGGAGGCTCTTTAGTTCCTCTTCACTTTCTGCCAGTAAGGTGGTGTCATCTGCATATCTGAGGTTATTGATACTTCTCCCGACAATCTTGATTTCAGCTTGTACTTCAGCCAGCCTGGCATTTCACATGGTGTACTCTGCATATAAGTTAAATAAGCAAGGTGACAATGTACAGCCTTGATGTACTCCTTTCCCAATTTGGAACCACTCCCTTGTTCTCTGCTTGGGTTGTAACTGTTGCTTCTTGACCTGCATACAGATTTCTCAGGAGGCAGGTAAGGTGGTGTGGTATTCCCATCTCTTGAAGTATTTTCCACAATTTGTTGTAATCCAGACAGTCAAAGGCTTTAGCATAGTCAATGAAGCAGATGTTTTTCTGGAATTTGCTTGCTTTTTCTATGATCCAACTGATGTTGGCAATTTGATCTCTTGTTTCTCTGCCTTATCTAAATCCACCTTGTACACCTTGTAGTTCTTGGTTCATGTATTATTGAAGCCTAATTTGAAGGATTTTGAGCATGACCTTGCTAGCATGTGAATTGAGTACAGTTGTTCAGCAATTTCAACATTCTTTGGCATTACCTTTCTTTGGGATTGGAATGAAAACTGACCTTTTTCAGTCCTGTGACCACTGCTGAATTTTCTAAATTTGCTGGCATATTGAGTGCAGCATTTTAACAGTATCATCTTTCAGGATTTGAAATAGCTCAGCTGGAATTCTATCACCTCCACTAGTTTTGTTTGTAGTGATGCTTCCTAAGGCCCACTTGAGTTCACACTCTAGGATGTCTGGCTCTAGGCAAATGACCACACCATCTTGGTTATTTGGATTATTAAGATCTTTCTTGTATAGTTCTTCTGTGTATTTTTGCCACCTCTTCTTATTATCTTCTGCTTCTGTTAGTTCCATACCATTTCCATCCTTTATTGTGCCCATCTTTGCGTGAAATGTTCCCTTTGTATCTCTAATTTTCTTGAAATGATCACTAGTCTTTCTCATTCTATTTTCTTCCTCTTTTCCTTTGCACTGTTCACTTAAGAATGCTTCTTTAAATCTCTCCTTGCTATTCTTTGAAACCTGTATTCAGATGGGTATATCTTTCCTTTTCTCCTTTGCCTTTCACTTTTCTTCTTTTCTCAGCTATTTGTAAGGCCTCCTCAGACAACCATTTTCCCTAGTTGAATTTCTTTCTCTTGGATGGTTTTGGTCACTGCCTCCTGTACAGTGTTAGGAATCTTTGTCCATAGTTCTTCAGTTCCTGCCCCTCTGCCTGCCTATAAACTGAAGTGCCTTTGTTCAGTTCATAGAGAGATAATCTGACCCTAGCCACCTGTGAGTAGAAGAAATTAACACACCCCTCCAAAGGCTGACCCTTCTGAGGATGTTTTGCAAGACTGAAGACCCTTTTTTACTTTACTTCCTCACTGCCTCTCTCTCTTTGTTCTGCCTTTTGACTTTAAGCTCCTCTTTGCCTCTCTTGCTGACTCTATAAAAAAAAACCTGGCATCTAGGATCCAACAAAATGGTTACTCTGAGATGTTAGTCCAATCTTCTTGATCAGCCAACTTTCTGAATAAAGTCATATTCCTTGCCTCAGCAACTTGTCTGTCAGAGTCACTGGTCTGTTTTACATTAAGCAGAGTCAGCTTGGACTCAGTAACAGGATGATGATACACACTGAAAATAAATTAATAGCATAAAATCTATACATGCCACGTCATCACAACAGAAACACCTTTCCAAGACCCTTGAGTCATCATTCTTTAAGGTTTATATATGTTGGAGAAGCAGGAGTCCTTCTGCCTTTTGAGATCTTTGAATCAGTAAATATTTGTTGAGGATCCTTAGCATGTACCAGCTATGTGCCAGGGATACATCAGTTAAACACAAAAACACACTTGGTATCTGATTTTGTGGAGCTTATTTTTATTAACTTCATAGGACCAGTTAGGTTACTATCTCTAACCTTTTGTGGAGAAGAAAACTTCTGCAAATGTTACAGAGTTGAGCCTCCACTCCTATCATAATACTGTCTTCAACTGCCTTTTAATTCAAGGTCTATGTCACATCCCTTTGACAAAGCCAGATTCAGACCCTCTAAATTTCCATTATTTTGTCCCATAAACGATTAGCTGAACAGTCTTCACTGACCAATCTAAACAAAATGCCACTAATCTTGTTAGCAAGACAGTTATAAGGAAGGGATGTGTTTACATCAGTATGTCATATCTTGCAGAAGTAGAATACCAGGCAATCAGAGAAACTGTAGCACACTGGACAAACGTTATTTCAGAATGAAAATAAAAACCCATCTTTTTTCTCTTTACTGATGATTTGGAGAATGGCAGATTATGTCCTCCTATGTTTTCATACGAATCAAAGAATAGGTTTCAGTAATCAATGATTTTGAAAGAACAAAGCTAGTTAACTTTAGATCCAGCAGTTACTCTGTCCCATCAGACTTCTGAAAGAGCAAAGAATTCAGGAACAAATGCACTATTATCAAGCAAGAGCATTAACCATAGTAAATGCAATAAATCAGTTACAAAGACTCCTAGTTCCATTTTAAAGGTACATTTCCCAATCTTCTTGGGAAAAAATTATGTTTCACTGAATATTAAGTTTTTGTTAATTGTTAAATTAAGTTTCTAGTTTTGTTAATTAAGGTCTAGTGTTTACTAAGACTCACTTCTGAGATAGTTCCTTGTTGTTATGTTATATTGCTGAAGATTTAATTAAGTTATTAAAAAGGACACTCTAAGTTTGTTTCTGAAGCTTATCTCATTAAGCAGTCTTCAGATAAAGATCAGATGCTCCATGATGCACAACCAGGAGATTAACACCAGGGTATAGTCATTTAACAAATGAAGTCAGATGACCGGGGGTATACTGGGCTCTACCTAATGAAAGTTCTTGACTTATAATTCTTACTTATGACCTTAATAATAACTGCTAGATATATTATTTTCTATGTTGATTGTTTCAGAAGATTGTTTCTTATGTTACTAAATGTGTAACTGATCAGCCTGTGATAAAATGCTGATATGCAGTTCCATATGCAATCAATGATTGCAATAGTGTAACTCTAGATAAGGATATCAGTCCTGAACATTCATTAGAAGGACTGATGTTGAAGCTGAAACTCCAATACTTTGGCCACCTGATGCAAAGAACTGACTCACTTGAAAAGACCCTCGTGCTGGCAAAGATTGAAGGCAGGAGGAGAAGGGGTCGACAGAGGATGAGATGGTTGAATGGCATCATGGACTCAATGGACATGAGTTTGAGTAAACTCCAGCAGTTGGTGATGGACAGGAAGGCCTGGTGTGCTGCAGTACATTAGGTTGCAAAGAGTTGGACATGACTGAGTGACTGAACTGAACTCTAGATATGTGAGGAAGCAACAAGAGGGGATGTTTTCCTGGTCCAAGGGGCTAGTAAGACAGGTATGGTCCAGAGACTTTTGTCACTTGCAAGGCCTGGTCTAGTAACAACACATTGAGTGGCCTGTAAATGGAATCTTCGGGAGATCTGGGAATGAGCCTTCCCAGCACCGTGGGACAAAATGGCCATGAAATGCCCCAAAGCATGGTTGAATATGGGGCTATGAAGAGGCCCTGCTGACTGGAAGTTGGCACTGGCCAGTTGCCTCTACAAAGATTACATCATGACCACTGCAAGCTGCTGACCTTCAACATCCCCTGAAAGGAGTTCAGGGTAGAGATCAGAAATAAGGCACTCTGTGCTCTGGGAAAAACCCAGAAGAATCAGCCTTCAGATAGTCAGATGTTTTCAGGTAAAGAATTTATGAGCCCAAATTCTTGCATCTTCTCATACCTAGAGAAATACTAATGTCACGAACCAATGTCTGGTCCTGGCTTTCCTGGCTAGCCCCTGAGCAGCTTTTCTATTTCTATTAATCTTTGGGCCATGTACCTTTAACTTTCTTGTTAAGTTTGTTTCTTCTAGAATACAACAAGTCTAAAGTGGTAGTACGGCAAGAATATTCCCTGACCAACATCTAGACAACGCTGAAACAAGTCACCTTATCATTCCATGGACTCTCGTCTCCCTCTGTAAATGTACCTTGACAGAACCAGCAAAGGGAAGCCAGAGCCCCAAAATGCCCCTGTACAGCCTGAAGAAGTCAGAGTGGTCATTGCCCCTTTTTCTTTGAGACTGTGTTTCCAAATGCCTGAGAAGGGAAATAGGTAGATAGTTAAACATGAGTAGGGTATCAACAGGGGCCAAAGAATTGGCCCTAAAAATAAAGAGGAGAGGAATGTGGTGACCCAAGGACAAAAGAGCAGATAAAACCCAGCAGGGTTTGGAATGCAGGAACCAAAAAACCAAGCCCTTATTGTCCTTCCCTCCCCCGTGTTCTAACTTTTAATGGATTTCAGGTCCTCCTGAGCAGTGTAACCTGTCTCCCCTCCTACCCCATAAAGAGAAGGTATCTGCCTCATTCTTCCCCCTACCCACTATACATGCCTCATCCAACCAGCAAATGACCCACAAGATCCCTATCCCACTCCTTGTATCCTGGCTATAAAAGTGGGCCTAGGACCCCTGTTCAACACTGGTTCTCCCTTGAGTTGGCCCACTGTTCTAACAGTGTCTCCCATTCTAATAAACTTTATTTCCCTCTCATTCTGTCTCATGACTGGAAACTCTTTTCCAACCTGCACCCAGACCATAACAGTACAGATCACCCTGAAGTACGTTCTTGAGCTGTTTTGCAGGATCCAAACCCCCCCGGAGAACTCAACCACCAGAGTAAGTGGAGTGTAAGAATCGATGATGCTGACCTTTGTTGACCCTCTTGACTTCACTCAATTAGATGTCTGGATTTTGTCAACCTAGAGTAACCTTGCCTCATTTTAATGCTAAAATCTCCTCCCCAGGGGCGGGGATAGCTGCTGTGCTTTGTACAGCAACATCTGTCTGAGTCTATTGTCCCACTGCCCAAGCACCTCTAGAACTTCACCTCTATGTCAAAGATCACATTTGTCTTTTCATAAATATGCAGCCACCCTTAGCTTGAAAGTGAAAGTGTTAGTCACTCAATCGTGTCCAACTCTTTGGACTCGGGGACTGTAGCCCACCAGGTTCCTCTGTTCATGGAATTCTCCAGGCAAGAATACTGGAGTGGGTTGCCAATTCCCTTCTCCAGGGGATCTTCCCAACCCAGCAGTTGAACCTGGGTCTCCTGAATTGCAGGCAGATTCTTTTTTTTTTTTTAATTAATAAATTTTTTATTGAAGGATAATTGCTTTACAGAATTTTGTTGTTTTCTGTCAAATATCAACATGAATCAGTCATAGGTATATATATATATCCCCTCCCTTTTGAACCTCTCTCCCATCTCCCTCCTCATCCCACCCCTCTAGGTTGATACAGAGCCCCTGTTTGAGTTTCCTGAGCTATACAGCAAATTCCCATTGGCTATCTATTTTACATATGGTAATGTAATTTTTCATGTTTTGCAGGCAGATTCTTTACTGTCTGAGCCACCAAGGAAACCCTTTTGGAACACCCCTAATCGTGCTGTTTGGAGGGACAGTTCTTTAAGAGATGTCTCTTCACCTCTTTGCTTGGCTCAGTTGGTAAAGAATCTGCCTGCAATGCAGGAGACCAGGGTTCAATCCCTGGATTGGGAAGATCCCCTGGAGAAGGGAATGGCTACCCACTCCAGTATTATTGTCTAAAGAATTCCATGAACAGAGGAACTATAGTCATCCATGGCACTTCCATGGCGGGCTACAGTCCACAGGGTTGCAAAGAGTGGAACATAACTGAGAGACTAAGACTTTACTTGTCACAAGTAATCAATGCTTCCACTTTGATGGAAAGTACCTGACATTGTTAGGGGAAGCACATTGACTGAAACTGCCCACCCTGGCCAAGCACCATAGTAACCATTTGCATGAGTTGTTTTATGACAGGAGGTCCTGGTAAGGAACATGGAGCTAGTAAGTCACCAACTGGAAGAGTTCAGGAAAGGTCAAAAGGAGACACCATATGTCTGACCACCTCCCAGATTCCTTCTCACTGGCATCCATCTTGGCTGAAGAAGGCATGTACCACTTGAAGGGCTTTGAGTCAGAAGCCTGGCTAAAGACAATCTGGAAAATAATCCCATCACCATAAAACCCAAGACTGTGAGTAGGGTAGGTTCCCTTACCCTACTGCTCTCCACCTGGGTGCCCCTTCCCAATAAAATCTCTTGCTTTGTCAGCCCATGTGTCTCCTCAGACAATTCATTTCTAAGTGTTAGACAAGAGTCCACTTTCGGGCCCTAGAAGTGGTCCCCCTTCCTGCAACAAATGGTGACTCTGGCAGGGACTCTTCTCTCCTGCGACTGACATCCTGACCACTTGGGGTACTCAGGGAGCAGCTTGCCCGCCGATGGACCAGACCCAGAAGCCACAACAGGGACCCTTTTGTCCCTGGTCTCCTCCTGATGTGGACAACTGGCCAGAATGCCCTGACCAGGGAAGGAACAAGAGACTTTATTATTGACCTCTCTCCCCTTCTCTCTCTCTTTCCTCTCCTTAACCCTTCCTATCCTTCCCCATTTTTCTACTCCCCCCATCTTGGATGCAGGAAACTGGTTGAAGGGCCTCAACCTGAGCTGAGGATTGGAGACTGATCACCTCCTTTTGGCAGAGAACTTGAATTCTGGTTCTGTTCTGGTCTAGTTTCTGGTAAGGCCAAGTTTCAATCCTCCCTTCTCTGGAGGCCGGGGGTAAAGTCCCATAATGCCTAGGTATCTGCAGGTGGCATGAGACATCTGTAAGGCCACCCTTTTTGCCCTCTTCTCCTGCCTCCTCTCCCCTCTTCTTTCAACCTGGCTTCTTTTCCTCCCTTTGAAATCTTTGAAGACCTGAGACATTTTCATTTATTCTGTTAGTACTTGATCTGAAGTTCTGTGTCTATAGGAAGTTTTCTGAGAGACTGTAATCTTGTATTTAAGGAAGGGTCTGATTAGGACTGCCAGGTGTGTGTTATACTCTGTGTTCTGCTTTGTGATTTGTGATGGCCATTTTGCTTTGTGTGGCCACCATTTGGTTTAGACCTGCTGCCATTTTGTTAGAATTTGATTTTCATTCCCTGTGCCTTGAGACCAGGGTTCTCAGGAACTCTAATCTAGACCATCTCTAACTCCTGAGACAGAGGGAAAATGGGAAGAAGACTTTAAATTTTTATTTATTCCAACAGTTATTTAAAAACTAGTGCATTTTATATTGTAATGTTTAATTCATGACTAAGCTTAGAAAATGAAGCTAGATCTTGCATTATATCTGAATATGTGTATGTCTCAGTATGTCTTTGTCTCTGAATAATATTTTTGAGATTAATCTGTAAATGAACTCTATTTAATTGACTTAAAGAAAAGTAAGCACTTACAAATCAAATAATTTTAAATTAAACAATGAATTCCAGGTTCATGTGAACTGGAAAATATTCAATATTAAATTAATACCTGGTAACAGACATGTCTTTAGAACCATCAATAAGTGTAATACTTCTGTTGTACCTAGGTTTACTAGATGTCAAATAAGACCATATTCTGTTACAAATTTGTCAACAAGAAAGGTACCTCATTGTGGAAAATACTTTAGGGAAACTAAGATGTGTTTTCAGTAGAAAAAGTTATGAAAAAAATACTGAAAAGAGTTATACATGATCAGGACTTTCCAAAATTGGATTACAATTAGTTGGATAAATGGATTTTGTTAGGATTAACAAAGGAAATTTCCAGACTTAGGAAAACTGCTTAGAGCCAACTAGGTCCAAGGTGATGGAGTTTACTTTCACTAGACCTTGAGCCTTGATATATATGCCCATTGAGACATATCAACAAGCTAAATGATACACACATCAGCATTGACTAAATCTGACTGAATGTTCTAAACCCTTTTGATTGATTTTTTCCAAAACTTCCTAAATCAAATTCTTTTGACATTCTTTTGACCTCTAGCTAACTTTGAGTTGCTTCAGAGGGCCCCTGAAACATCCCAAAGAGAGGTATTAAACTAATTATGTTTATTTGGTTGGTTAAATTACATGGAAAATACTATCAAATGAGTAATAAGTCCTCTCAGGTTATAATGTATGGTAAATATTACTAATACAGATATCCTAGAAAATATATGGAATTCCTAACATTCTGGTATGTCCTGGTATTCTAATGGGAAACCTGATGACTTCACAAAAGTTAGCAAAAGGGCTAAATGAATCAGAGAATATGCTGGTAACTTTTATGGTTTCTATCTCAAAAATTATGGATTTGAATCTTGTGTTTTCTGAGAGTAGGGAAAACCTTCCTCTCAAGCTAATTATGACAATAGTTTGGTAAAATTATATGTTATAAACAAAACAATTATATTTTCTCTCTATCTGACTCTTCCAGAGATTGGAAACTCTTAGGTTTCCAATAACTTTATCAGGTGAGTTAGGGAGGTTATCTCACTAACAGGTACAGAAATCTCAAGGAAGTTTTGAGACTTTAAAAATGGAAGAATTCACCTAAATTTGTTAGGTGAAATCTGTTAGAGGCCTTTAGTGTGAGTTTCCCAGCCCTGTTTTACTTTAAAAATTCAGTCTGAGATTTTATAAATGTTTCAGCAATGCAAAAAGTCTATGATCAATTGTGGTTATATAAATCACCAGGCCAAAATTACTGTGAGCAGAACTATTTTGCAAACAAATTAGCCTTAATTTGGTTATATTTGATACAAATGAAGGTAATGTTAGGGAGAAAAAGATGTTTCAATGAATGTTAAATCCCAGTTTGTTAATGGAGGTCTGCATCTAGTAAGACTCATTCCCCAGATAGTTCTTCGCTGTTGTACGATATTAATGTACAATTTAATTGAATTCTTAAAGAACACTCTAAATTTGTTTCTGAAGCTTATCTCAGTAATCTATCTTTGGATAATGATCAGATGCCTCATGAGCTGCAACCAGGATTGGAAAAAGACAATTTAAGGAACTGTCTCTAACCTCCAACCTGGATAGAAGGATCTTTTTATCAGGTACTCTTAACTAGCTCATACAATGAAACTGAAGGGAAATTGACTCTTAGATTAATTCCCATTCCAAAGGCCTCTACACTGGACTGGTCTATAGAAAGTACAGCTGACCTGATCTCACCTTAAAATGACACTCAAACAGGAGAAATGGCACTATGCCAGGATGAGAAGACGACGACATCTGAGGGAGACAGCTTGCCCAAGAAGCTGGACCTAATTTGCATGATCATTTATAATGTTTTCTTGACTTCTTAGACCTTTGTATATAAATCAAATGCTTTTTTATTGTAGGCCTGATCGTATGCTAGTTTTAGAAATCAGTCCAATTGTTGGGTTTGTGACCAATTACCTGTGTCTAGTTCTGGGTTACCTTGGTGAATTTCATTACTCCAAGGCTCTAACTAAATTTACTAAATATATATATATATATATATATATAGTCATATTCAGGTCACTATTGATATTACTAGATGGGATCCCCTCACCTGGCCAATTAATAATGCCTCCTCTGACTCTGGCCATAAATGTGAGTTTTCTTCTATTACTCAAGCTCAATCAGAGCAACAAGTAAAGTTTCAGCAAAGGAAGAAATCGCCAACAATTATGGGATGGATTTATATAGATAACGCCAGGCTATGGTAATTTAGGTTTAAAGTCTCCTCTGTGTTGGAAACAATTAAATCATACTAAGGATAATCAATCCAGTAACACTAAAAAACTGGGCTATGTGCCTTATAGACAGTGCCAATATATCATTTTCCTAGAAGATAAAGATTTGTACAGAGTAGACTAGGTCAGATAACCTGGGATATACTGGGCTGCATCTAGTGGAAGTTCTTAGCTTAAGTCTTACTTATGACTTTACTAATACTGCTGGCTATGTTATTTGTATTTCTCCTGTTTTACAAAATTGCTATTTCTTGTACTGCCAAATGTTTGACTGAAGCCTCTGATAAAATAATATATAGTTCCATATGAGATTGATGATGGTAACAGTGTAAGTCTAGATACGGGAAGAAGCAACAAGAGGGAATATTTTCCTGGACCAAGAGGCTAGTAAGACAGGTGGTCCAGAAAATTATGGATACTGTTTTATGGGCCTAGTCCAGTAACAGCACATTGAGTGGCCTATCAACAAAATCTTTGCCAAACCTGAGAATGGATATTCTCAGCACCATGGGATAAAATGGTCATGAAACGCCCCCCTCAAAATCATGGTCAAGTTTATGACCAAGAAAGGGCTCTGCCAACTAAAAATTGACACTTGCCATATACCTCTAAAAGATTAAATCATGGCCACTGAAGCTGCTAATCTTCAACACCCATGAAAGGAGTTTAGGGTAGAAATCAGGAATGAGGCATTCTGTGCTCTGGGAAAACCTGACAGAACAGGCCTTCAGGCAGTTAGATCTTTTCAGGAGAAGATTTTATGAGTCCCAGTTCTTGCATCTTCTCATACCTAGAGAAACACTGACATCATTAATGGTGACATCTGCTTTGGCAATTAAGGAAAATTGTACAATTAAAAGTCAAAATAGAGTCACTATGGTTCAAACATCCAAGGAAATAACTAGATGATTCTATGGGTGTAATTTCAGACTGGACCTTGTATAGCTAAACACTTGAGTTTTATGAGCCATATCAGGCTTGGATGCCACCATTCTCAAAACAATGTCTGTTGGCAACTAGTAACCTTACTTTTTATAAAACTAGGCAACTGGCTACAAGTCTCCCCGAAGTGCCAGGTCCAGACTGGGTTTCAGGCCTATTCTTCTGAAAAGAAGTGAGATTTATTTTGTCTATTAAAATTCCAGTTGTCACTCTTCCGACTACTTCTAACTGGGTCTGTTATACCAAAATGGCAGATCAAGGGACTTAGATTTTATTCATACAAGACACAGGTATAGGACTTGAAATTCAGGAATACTTGCAGTTCTGTGTCTATTCTCCAAGCTGAGGCAGTCCTATGTCCCATTTTGACAGAAAGTTATCACATAGTTGCCAGATTCTCTAAATTAAAACTGTGCAGAACTCCATGGGGCTCTGGAGTACAGATCTGTTCTGTGTTCTCCATTTCTTGTCTGTAGCTTATAGGCTTCATGCAGCCTCCTTGATCTTCCCTGAGTTCCAAAAAGTAGATTCAAACAGTTGCTAATCAGAAAAGGGAGAGGATACAGAAACAGAGAAGGAAGAATCAAATGGTAGTACAACCTTGAGGCAGAGTCCTGGTTCCTACTCAAGAAATATGCATAACAGTATGTTTGAGTTCATCTGCAGAGCTGGGGCCCCCACCCCAGTGGAGGATGGTAACTTCAGGCTGAGCACAAGATTCCTGGAGCACTGCTTTGTTGCCTCACCACTAATCAATCAGAACAAAGTCATACACCCTGCAGCCCTCACCCCAAATGTTGCCTTGTTTCTGGGACCCAGTGATGACCATCATTTTAGGCTTCCTGTTTGGTCTTGTCTATTTCGTCTCTGACAGGGGTCAGCAGTTTTAAGCTGAATTGCTGTTCTTAAAAGGTTGAATGCTGGTTTCAGGCACAGAATACCTCTACTTAGATCAGGTAGAGAGAGATTTCTGCTCTGCTATGCAGGCCTTGGAGAAGGAAATGGCAACCCACTCCAGTATTCTTGCCTGGAAAATCCCATGGACTGAGGATCCTGGTAGGCTACACTCCATGGAGTGGCAAAGAGTCGGACACGACTGAGCGACTTCACTTTCACTTTCACTATGCAGGCCTACGCCCATACATAGCAGGAAGAAGTTACAGAAGAAATAGAACTCTGCCCCAATTCCCAAGAAGTATCTTGAGTAGAAGTCTTTCAGGGGGTAGTTGTTAGGGGAAGCACACCGACTGAAATCACTCACCCTGGCCAGGCACCATAGTAACCATTTGCATGAGTTGTTTTAAGACAGGAAGTCCTGGGTAAGGAACACAGAACTGTTAAGCCACCACCAACCGGAAGAGTTTGGGAAAGGTCAAAATGAGACACCACATGTCTGACCACCTCCCAGAATCCTTCTCACTTGCATCCGTCTTGGCTGAACAAGGTGTGCACCACCAAGAAGGGTGTTGAGTCAGAATGATTGGCTAAAGACAACCCGGAAGCTAATCCCATCATTGTAAAACCCTAAACTTGCAGAGCAGTCCTCCTGGGTTCCCTTACCCTACTGCTCTCCACCTGGGCGCCCCTTCCCAATAAAATCTCTTGCTTTGTCAGCCCATGTGTCTCCTTGGACAATTCATTTCCAAGTGTTAGACAACAGCCCACTTTCGGGCCCTGGAAGGGATTCCCCCTTCCTGCAACAGCGTGTCTGTTGGCTATATCTGTTGGCTATGAACCCCAAGTGACGGACCCATTGAGTACAGTAACAATCTGACTTGACAAAACTTTAACTGGACTTCTCTCCTTCCTCAGGATTCCTAATCTTTCCTGGACCCTTGTGCTAAAACAAGCCCTGGAAGGTGGAACGATCTCCTTAATGGCATTACCAAGATTGGTGACTGGAAGGAAAAACTGTCCAATTATGCCCCCTGCTCAGGGTACTATCTGCTGATCCCATTTGCCCACACCCTGTTCCTTCTGACCTTGTTTACTCCAACAGAATACCCCAATACAACAGTCTTTCTGGAAAAAGTTCCTCCTAACCTAGTCTGGATTTGTTTTTGACACCTTGTAGTTTAAATGAGGAAAATAGGAATGAAAGAGATTTTGTTATAGTGATGTCATTAGTTTATTTAAAGTCTTTCTGAGATATATGACAATAATTATCCATCAGAAAATGTTGATTTCTTTTCTTTTTTGGCCATGCCAAGCAGCTTGCAGGATCTTAGTTCCCCCACCAGGGATTGAACCTGCACCCCTGGCAGTGAAAGCATGGAGTTCTAAACTCTGGACCACCAGACAGTTCCCAAATGTTGATTTTTTTGAGAGTGTGAGATAAATTAAAAAAAAAATTATTTTATTTTTCTATATTTGGCTGCACTGGGTCTTTGTTGCAGTGCGCAGGCTTCTCTTGTTGTGGAGAACCAGCTCGAGAGTGCTTCCGCTCAGTAGTTGTCACACTCTCACTCTCTAGTTGCCGCACACAGGCTTAGTTGCTTCCTGGCATGTGAGATCTTAGTTTCCTGACTAGGGATTGAACCAGAGTCCCCTGCATTGCAAGGTGGATTCTTAGCCACTGGGCCACCAAGAAAGTTCCCCAAATGTTGAATTTTGAATGTAATTTTGGTTGTCAGCTTCTTTATATCCTCCTTCAATTTTATTGAAAGCAAAGAATTTGGAAACATCTGACTTGCAAAGGATACATTGCTCTATCATTAGAGTCAGTCACTTTCTCAATAGCCAATGTTGTGTTTCAAGTTAATCCTTCCTGGAACCCTGGAGTCTTCCCCTTCCACAAGCAATATATCTGTAGTAGGTTCATGAACTGGGAGGAGAGTGGATGTGAAAGGGAAGCTGGAAAAGTGGGACATGTTTAACATCTGAGAACCAGCATGATGTCTTGACTACAGGTAAGTTCTCAAGCAGATCTAGTTTAAGGGAAAGTATGGTCATTCTTCAGTACCCATGGGGAATTGATTCTGGGGCCCCTGCAGATACCAAAACCCTCAGGTGCTGAAATCTTTTACAGTTGGCACTCCACATCTGTGTTTTCAATCAACATCGGATCTGATATACAGAAGTTAAAGATATGGAAGCTCATTTTCTTAAAACAAACTGCCAATCGCTTCTTTTTTCTCACCTTTAAAGCAATCTTTTTGCTCTTGCCATGTACTAGTATTTAAAGAGCCTCTTGCTTCAGGTTGACTGACAACACAAATCCAGAAAAAGTGAACATGCTTCCTGCACAGATCTATTAATAGAATAGAGCCAGTACACCTTATATTACAGAAAGAAGGTGGTATAGAGAATGGTAACAGCTGATGACAGAAGCCTCAGAGTTTGGTTTTTTTTTTTTTCTTTTTTTTCTTAATGCTTTTTTATCTGTGTCATGTAGCATGTGGGATCTTAGTTTCCAGACCAGGAACCTGTGTGCCTTGCACTGGAAACTCAGAGTCTTAACAACCAGAAGGTTAGAAAAGTCCAAGAGTTTTCTTTCTTTCTTAAAAAATTAACTAGTTAGTTAATTAGTTAATTTTTTGTTGCACACAGTTAATTAGTTAGTTTTTTGCTGCACACAGGTTTTCTCTAGTTGCAGCAAGTAGAGGCTACTCTCGAGTTACAATGGCTTCTCTTGTTGCAGAGCATGGGCTCTACAGCCCAAGGGCTCCAGTAGTTGTGGTGCACAAGACTTTGTTGCCCCTCGGCATGTGGAATCTTCCCAGACCAGGGATCAATCTCATGTCCCCTGCATTGGTAGGTGGATTCTTAACCACTGGACCACAGAGAAGTCCCAGAGTTTTCTTTTTTAAACTAGCTGTAAGGAATGTTACAGGAGTGGAAGAGAGAAACCTAATTAAAGATGAAGAAGGAAGAACTTCCCTTGTGGCACAGTGATTGAGACTCTATGCTTCTGACGAAGGGGCCACAGGTTCCAGCCCTGGTCCAAGAACTAGGATCCCACATGCTACACAGGGCAGCCAAAAAGAAAAAAAAAAAAAGATGAAGGGAAAATCCCAGGACACAGGCTTTCTTCTTTAAAACCTTTATAATTACTCTTCATGCAAAGAGCAGAGTAATCTCAAAAATGTTCCCTGGAAAGTAAAGTCAGCTAGGTACTGACAATGTCGCCTGTTCTAGAACATTGTTAACTAAACAGTTTTTCCCAAAGCAAGTGTTGAATAGGAAATGATGAAAACTAGAAGATACTGCTGAGATACCTGGAGTAACAGGCAAATTTGACTTGGAGTACAAAATGAAGCAAGGCAAAGGCTAACAGAGTTTTTCCAAGAGAATGCACTGGTCATAGCAAACACCCTCCTCCAACAACATAAGAGAAGACTCTCCACATGGACATCACCAGATGGTCAATATTGGAATCAGATTGATTATATTCTTTGCAGCCAAAGATGGAGAAGTTCTATACAGTCAGCAAAATCAAGACTGGGAGCTGACTGTGGCTCAGATAACGAACACCTTACTGCCAAATTCAGACTTAAATTGAAGAAAGTAAGGAAAACAACTAGACCATTCAGGTATGACCTAAATCAAATCCCTTACAACTATACAGTGGAAGTGACAAATACATTCAAGGGATTAGATCTGATGGACAGACTGCCTGAAGAATTACAGATGGGGGTTTGTGACATTGTACAGGAGGCAGTGATCAAGATCATCCCCAAGAAAAAGAAATTCAAAATGAAAATGGTTCTCTGAGGAGGCCTTACAAATAGCTGAGAAAAGAAAAGAAGCTAAAGACAAAGGACAAAAGGGAAGATATACCCATTTGAATGCAGAGTTCCAAAGAATAGCAAGGAGAGATGAAAAAGCCTTCCTCAGTGATCAGTGCAAAGAAATAGAGGAAAGCAATAGAATGGGAAAGATTAGAGAACTCTCCAAGAAAATTAGAGGTACCAAGGGAACATTTCATGCACAGATGGGCACCGTAAAGGACAGAAATGGCATGGACCTAACAGAAGCATAAGATATTAAGAAGAGGTGTCAAGAATACACAAAAGAACTATACAAAAAAGATCTTAATGACCCAGATAACCATGATGATGTGATCACTCACCTAAAGCCAGACATCCTGAAATACAAAGTCAAATGGGCCTTAGGAAGTATCACTATGAAAAAAGCTAGTGGAGGTGATAGAATTCCAGTAGAGCTATTTCAAATCCTAAAAGATGATGCTGTGAAAGTGCTGCATTTGATATGCCAGCAAATTTGGAAAACTCAGAAGTGGCCACAGGACTGGAAAAGGTCAGTTTTCATTCAAATCCCAAAGAAGGGCAATGCCAGAGAATGTTCAAACTGCTGCACAATTGCATTCATCTTACATGCTAGCAAAGTAATGCTCAAAATTTTCCAAGCGAGGCTTCAACAATACATGAACTGTGAACTTCCAGATGTTCAAGCTGGATTTAGAAAAGCCAAAGGAATCAGAGATCAAATTGCCAACATCTGTTGGATCATGGAAAAAGCAAGAGAGTTCCAGAAAAACATCTATTTCTGTTTTATTGACTACTCCAAAGCCTTTGACTGTGTGGATCAGAACAAACTGTGGGAAATTCTTAAAGAGATGGGAATACCAGACCATCTTACCTGCCTCCTGAGAAATCTATACGCAGGTCAAGAAGCAGCAGTTAGAACCAGACATGGAACAACAGACTGGTTCCAAATTGGGAAAGGAGTATGTCAAGGCTGTTTATTGTCACCCTGCTTATTCAACTTATATGCAGAGTACATCATGTGAAATTCTAGGCTGGATGAAGCACAAGCTGGAATCACGATTGCCAGGAGAAATATCAATAACCTCAGATACACAGATGACATCACCCTTATGGCAGAAAGCAAAGAAGAACTAAAAAGCCTTTTGATGAAAGTGAAAGAGGAGCATGAAAATGTTGGCTTAAAACTCAACATTCAAAAAACTAAGATCATGGCATCCAGTTCCATCACTTCATGGCAAATAGATGGGGAAACAATGGAAACAGTGAAAGACTTATTTTCTTGGGCTCCAAAATCACTGCAGATGATGACTTCAGCCATGAAATGAAAAGAAGCTTGCCCCTTGGAAGAAAATATATCACCAACTTAGGCAGCATATTAAAAAGCAGAGACATTACTTTGCCAACAAAGTACTGGATAGTCAAAGCTATGGTTTTTCCAGTGGTCATGTATGGATGTGAGAGTTGGACTATAAAGAAAGCTGACCACCAAAGAATTGATGCTTTTGAATTGTGGTATTGGAGAAGACTCTTGAGAGTCCCTTGGACAGCAGGGAGATCAAACTATTCAATCCTAAAGGAAATCAGTCCTAAGTGTTCATTGGAAAGACTGATGCTGAAGCTGAAACTCTAATATTTTGGCCACCTGATGCAAAGACTTGACTCATTGGAAAAGACCCTGATGTTGCAAAAGATTGAAGGCGGGAGGAGAAGGGAACGACAGAGGATGAGATGGTTGGGTGGCGTCACCAGCATGATGGACATGAGTTTGAGCAAGCTTCAGGAGTTGGTGATGGAAAGGGAAGCCTGGTGTGCTGCAGTCCATGGGGTCACAAAGTGTCGGACATGACTGAGCGACTGAACTTCACTGAATTGAACTGCTGAGGAAGGTGATTATGGTTTTACATAAATAAAGACCACTCAAATGTGAACAAGCTAGGGCTATTTATTCTGAGCTGGCTATAGCAAAAAAAGTCAGCCAGCATCATTGTGTTCTGACAAAAACTCAGAGGTAGAAAGAGAAGTTTAGTTCAGTTCAGTTCATTCACTCAGTGGTGTCCGACTCTTTGCAACCCCATGAACTGAAGCACTCCTGGAAAGCTTTATAGTGGAGAAAAGTAAAGGCTCTAGGTACGCTGTGATCGGAGGTTGCTGGTGTAGGAAAACTACAGGTGGACTAACTAGAAGTGAAGCATCCTTGATTAGGTTGCATATTTGACTTTCTCTACTTGGTCCTAAGTTGAAAGCAGGGGCAAAAACTTGGAAAGGCATCAGATATTAATCAGGTCTTAGACATTTTGGGCCAATTGTTACGGAGGTTTTTGTTTGGCTTCTTGGACTGTTTGTTAGAGATAGTAGCCTGATTTCCTACAAGTCTGACTTGTATATATTAATTTGACTTTCTGGGCTGATTGCTGTAGATTGTGGGCCAGAATTCTATTTTTATGTGTGTAGTCTGGCTCTGTCTGTTTGTATATACAGTCTTTCAGTAGATAGCCCAGAAATTTTTAGTGTGACATCAAAGAATGACAATAAGATCTTTTCTGATTCTTGGAGTTCACATGGAGTAGATTTAACAAGTCAGTGATTTGACTCCAAAATTGACAAGAAGCAGAGAACAACATGTACTAACACTTATGTAATATAAATATTTTGTATTTAATAAAGTTTCTTTGTTGTTTTTTTTTTAACTTTACATTTTGCAATTACTCCTAGGATATTTGTTTGCTTAAATACAATATGTAGACATGGTTTAAGGGATTATTTCTTATGATTTCCAATTTTGTTTGGAGAGGGAACATTTTTTGGTGATGTGAATCTGTGCAAGTGGGCACATGTGTATATGCAGTGAAAATAAATTGAAAAATATTTCTATTAATCATTCTCCTTATCCAGCAGAAACAAATGTTTACATTTGTTATGCTTCTGCCTATCAATGCCGAGAACTACTGAATTGCTTTGTTAACTTTTGTCATTGAAAAAACCTTTTCTTTTTTGGCCGCACTGTGCACCAGTCAGGGAATGAACCTGTGCCCCCTGCATCAGGAGCACAGAGTCTTAACCACTGGACTGCCAGGGAACTCCCGAAAGAACATTTTTCTTTCTCCTTTAAATATTTATTTATTTTTTTAAAAAACTTATGTGGCTGTGTCCGGTCTTAATTGCAGCACGCGGGATCTTCCAGGATCTTTCACTGTGGCATGTGGACTCTTGGTTGCAGTGCACAGGCTTCTTTCTAGTTGTGGAGCACAGGCTCCAGAGCGAGCAGGCTCAGTAGTTGAGGTGCAGGATTAGTGGCCCCACTGCATGTGGGATTTTAGTTCTCTAACCATGGCTCAAACTCTTGTTCTCTGCCATTGCAAGGCAGATTCCTAACTGCTAGACCACTAGGGAAGTCCCAAGACTTTTTTTTTTTTTTTAATTGCCTGGAGAATCCCATGGACAGAGGAGCATGTCCGTCTACAGTCCATAAGGTCGCAAAGAGTTGCATACGACTGAAGCAACCGCGCTCACATTTTTTAACTGGAGGAAAACTGCTCCACAACGTTATGTTGGTTTCTGCTGTACAACAATACAAATCAGTCACAATTATATATATATATGTATATCACCTCCCTCTTGAATATATATATCACCTCCCTCTTGAATATATATATCACCTCCCTCTTGAATCTCTCTCTCCTCCCCGCATCCCATCAACCCATTTTTTTCTTTAAGGTGCTCATAAATGAGTAGAGTATCTCTGGTCCAATTGCCTTTGATTTAGTTGCCTTATCAGAACTAGATGAATTTCTTTAATCTTTTCTCTTCCTACTTTTCAACATGGACATTTCTCTCTTCTTTCCTTTTTCAAATAGCTAGGTAACTCTTTGGTAATATGCCTCCTGTTCTTCAACCAGAGTCAGCAAGTTATTTCTAAAATACCTAGGTTATTAATGTTTCAGGCTTGGCAGGCCATGCAGCCTCTGTTGTTAACTACTCAGCTCTGTCATTGTAGCTTAAAAGCAGCCATAGACAATGCATAAATGAATGGTGTGGCAATTTCCCAATAAAACTTTATTTGTAGAAATTTTGATTTTCTTAGAATTTTCGTATATCATGAATTATTCTTCTCCTTTTAATTTTCCAATGATTAAAAAATGCAAAAGCCATTTTTAACTAATCGGTTGTACAAAAATATTCAGAGGATCAGGTTTGGTTCACAGGCTATGGTTTGTTAATCATTGATGTAGACTAAGAAAGAAGTGAGATAAAGTGAGTGACTAGGCTCTCTGTGTAAGGTTTGTTCACTCTTCCTAGCCACCTCATCCACACAGCTTAACTTTTGGGACAGAGAACATTTTCCTCAGAAATTTTTTTCTAGAAAGATGATAAATCAATAAATAACTAACTATTTATTTGGGGACACTTTTGCAAAGCTAGTTTTATTGAAGTAAGCAATTTGTTCATTTAGTCAAACAGCTCTTCTGTTAGGACAA
The DNA here is from genome assembly GCF_019320065.1 of Cervus canadensis. Taxonomy (NCBI): domain Eukaryota; kingdom Metazoa; phylum Chordata; class Mammalia; order Artiodactyla; family Cervidae; genus Cervus; species Cervus canadensis. Next base: position 40,263,751 of record NC_057406.1, on the reverse strand, counting down.
TAGATCACCCACCTGGACAAAAACTTACTTATCAAGTAATAGTTGACTTACCACTTCTCACTTTGAGGTCCTCATCTCACTCTATCCACCAATCCTAAGGTATTATGTCACAAACTTTGTCCAATCCTAGTCAATTTTCTTTCTTGAAAGATCAGTCTAAGCCACTTGAACTCAAGGCTCCAAAACCCTATAAATATCTTCCTCTGACTGCACTCTTCTGAAACATTACTAAAGTGGTATTCTTCCTCACTGCAGAAAGTCTAGCAAATAAAGGTTTGCGTGATTAACAGCTTTTTCTAGCAGTCAGTTGACCTGAGGAACAACAGCTCCATCCTCAGTTTCTGGTTTTGCATTTCTTTTATTGTTTTTTAGATTTCAAGATGGGCTAACTTGCATGTACTTAATAATTATATGTCATACTCACCCTGGGTTCTAACCATTCTTACTAGCATACACAGTGTTGTCTCTTTTTCAGCAAGGTTGAAACTGTGAATGTCTTTTCTTCCTAAGTAGTTTTACAGCTGAAATGTAATTCATACACCATACAATTCACCTAAGTGTATCATTAATGGTTTCCAGAGTATTATATTATTACTTTTAAAGGTTGTAGTTTATATATATATACCATAAAATGTACCATTTTAACCATTTTTAGCATATAATTCAGTGGTATTTTCCTTTTTATATAATTCAGTGGTATTAATAACATTCACAATGTTGTACCATTACCCCTACCTAGTTCCATAAGTTTTTCATCTCAAAGAAATACTCTAAGCAATAACTCCCCCAACCTTCCCTCCAGCATCTGATAACTTCTATCTCCTTTTTGTCTGTATCAATATACCCATTCTATATGTTTCATGTAAATAGAATCATATAATACTTATCTATTTGTATCTGGCTTGAATGGTGGCTTCCCTGGTGGCTTCAATGGTAAAGAATCTGCCTGCAATGCAAGAGACTTGGGTTCAATCCTTGGGTCAGGAAGATCCCCCCTGGAAAAGGGAATGACAACTCTTTCCAGTATTCTTGCCTGGAGAATTTCATGGACAGAGGAGCAAATGGTCTGGTGGGTTACTGTCCATGGGGTTTTGCAAAGAGCTGGACATGACTGAGCAACTGACACACACACATCTGGTTTATTTCACTTGGCATTATGTTTTCAAGGTTCATGCAATGTTGTAGCATGTGTCAGAACTTCATTCCTTTTAAGATTCCTTTTATGGTTGAATAATATTCCATTGACCATATATACCATAGTTTGTTTATCCATGCATTTGTTGACGGACATTTGGAATTGTTTCCACCTTTTGGCTAATGTGATAATGAGACAATGAATATTGGTATACAAGCGTCTGGTTAAGTTCCTGCTTTCAGCTCCTTCAGGCATATGCTTACTAGTGAAATTACTGAGTCATACAGTAATCCTATGTTTAGCTTTTTGAGGAAGTGCCAAAGTTGTTTTGTGTGTGTGTTGGCAGTACTATCAACAATGTATAGCAATTTCTCCACATTTTCATTAACATTTGTTATTTTCCTTTTTTCAAAAAAAAAGTATAGCCATCCAAGTACGTGTGAAGTGGTGAAAGTCATTTTGAATAATAATTTTTTAAAAGTTGTAAATTCATTCTGTAGTACTAACTGGTACAACTAGTGAAAATGACTGATTGTTCTACCTTCACATTGGGACTGATCACTCAGCTAGGTACAGAATTTTATGTTGAAAATGAAATTCCTTCAGAATTTTAAAGATATTGCCCAGATTCTTTAAAAATATTCTTTTTATACTTGTTTTCTCGCAAACATCATCATGGGTCCAAGATAAGAAAATGGAAAGACATGGACATGAAGAAACTATTTAACATTCTGAAGATTACCCTTATCTATGTCCTGAGTCATTTTGGCATATGTGTGTAACAGGATACATTTTTTTTTTTTTTTTAGTGTATTTGTATGGTTCAAAATGCAAAAATTACAAAAAAGTACTGAGTGAAAAATTTTCTTCCCAGTGCTGAGCCAACTAGTGCCAAAATAATGCTGTATTAAAAAACCACCAACACCCAGTGGCTTACAACAATGACTTGTTTTTCTTACTTGTTTCTCTGTGGGTCAGTGGATAACTCTGCCTCACCCTGAGCTTAGCTACTTGGGCTCCAGTATTCAAGCTAGGAACATGTCTGTTTCCATGTCTTGCCTTAGAACTCAGACTGAAGAAGAAGTTGCTGTTGGTGTATGTTCTTTAAGCAAACTGTAGAATAAGAACCAAGCCAAATGTGTTTCAGACCTCTGCTCTTGTCTGTTTGCTACTGAAACTGAATAGGACCCAAAGCCTTTCTGTGTCCCCATTTCTTCTTTGGAAGAAAAAAGACTTTAGCTTCTAAAACATTCCCTGAGTTCCAAAGGCAGATTCAAACAGATTCCCTAATTAGTAAAGGGAGGGAATGCAGAAACAAAGGAGGTGCCGTTAGGAAACAATGCTGCAGGGCTTCCCTGGTGGCTCAGTGATAAAGAACCTGCCGGCCAGTGCAGAAGACACAGGTTCAATCCCTAGTCTGGGAAGATCCCACATGCCTCAGAGCAGCTCAACCTGTGTGCTGCAACTATTGAGCACTGTGCTCTAGAGCCTGGGAGCCACAACTACTGAAGCCTGTGAGCCCTAGAGCCCATTCTCTGCAACAAAAGAAGCCACTGTAATGAGAAGCCCGTGCAAAGCCCAGGCACCCCAACTAGAGAGTAGCCCTGACTCACCACAATTAGAGGAAAGCCCATGCAGCAATGAAGACTCAGCACAGCCAAAGAGAAATAACAACAAAAAAAATTTTTTTTAAGGGAACAATACTACAGTGATAAAGCATGGCCCTGGTTCCTTCTCAAGGGGCATACATAACAACAGATCTTTGAGTTCTTCTGTAGGAACTAAGGCCCTCACCCAGGTGGGTAAGCACAAGATTCCTGGAATACCACCCTGTTGCTTCACCATCCACCAATTAGAAGAAAATTACACACCCATCAATCATCACTTAAAATTTCACCTATAAAAACTCTTCCATGAAAACCCATATGGGACTTTGAATTTTTTGAGCACAAGCTGCTTCTTCTTTGGTCCTGCAATAAACCTTTCCCTGCTCCAAACTCTGACATTTTGGTTTGTTTAGCCTCACCCTGTGAAAGACACATTAACTTGCATTCAAGCAGTGCCAATGTTTCATTAGCCAAAGCAAATCGCATGACTAAGCCTAAAAAGTATACTCTATCTACAATAGAATGGGGAAGGAAATGAATATTTTCTGCATGATAATCCAAAGTATTGTACCAATCTGTCAATCACTAAATAGCATTTCCTTAGACAACTAATGTTACTGGTGTTTTTGTTACACTTACCTTGATATCCAGACACAAGAATTTACATATATATTCTTATGCCTTTTTTACACAGACTGAAATATTCAAGACAAATTCTTAATAGCTAGTATAATAGGTCATCTTTGAAATAAATTATAAGAGATTTGAATCTTTTGTATCATTTCAGCACAAGATCACTGTGTAATACACCATCTATCATTGTCTTCTGCCAAAATATTCTTTTACTTTTTAATATATTTTATTGACATATAGTTGATTTTGGGGCTTCCCCAGTGGCTCAGTGGTAAACAATCCACCTGCAATACAGGAGACACAGGTACACAGGTTCAACCCCTGGGTCAGGAAGATCCCCTGGAGAAGGGAATGGCAACCCAGTCCAGTATTCTTGCCTGGGAGATCCCATGGACAAAGGAGCCTTGTGGGCTGCAGTTCATGGGGTCACATAGAATCAGACACGACTGAAGCCACTGAGCATAGTTGATTTCCAATGTTAAGTTAATTTCTACTGCACAAAGTGATTCAGTTATACAAAAAAGTTTTTTCCATCATGGTTTATTACAGGATATAGAATATAGTTCCCTGTGCTCTACAGTAGGATCTCACTGTTTATCCATTCTATACATAACACTTTGCATCCAAACTCCCAATCCATCCCTTCCCACTCTCCCCCTTGGCAACCTCGAGTCTGTTGTCTGTGTCTACAAGTCTGTTTCTGTTTCATAGTTAAGTTCCTTTGCATCATATTTTAGATTACACATATAAATTATATCATATCATATTTGTCTTTCTGATTAACCACTTAGTATGATAATCTCTAGATTCATCCATGTTACTGTAAATTCTGCCAAAATACTCTGATTGAACACTTTAAGTTTGTTGCCAACTTTAAGTTTGTTTACATTGAGGAAATTAGCTACATTTAGTTTGAGAGTCTTCAACAATTGAAATTATTGGAAAATATGAGACTTTTTAAAAGACAAATGTAATGACTTGTGCAGAAGTAGAACATGGTGAGCATGGGGACCAATTTAAGAGATGTTAAAAGACAATTTTCCCTGGATCTGCAACACTCCTGTATGTTTAGTCCATGTGCTCCAGAACTATCGGTCTAGGAATGCAAGCAGGCAGCCCTAAGAGGATAGAGTTGGGGCCTCCCTCTACAGCAGACATATTTGCATTTCCAGATAAGTACAGATCAAAAGGGTGACTCCCTTCAAGTGATTTACATATGTCTTTCTCCAGAAACATTTACTTACATTCAGATGAACAATGAACAATGTGTAGATTTGCCAGCATGTAAGATCACAGTCTCCTCAAGTTGGGCTTCATCTTGCATATTGCACCCTGAAAGCATGTGTAGGGCAACTTCTGGTCCTCCCTATGTCACTGTCTGGAGGTTGGAGCTCAGGGAACTGGAGCTAGGAAGTTACTGTGGCTGCTGCCTTTGCTGTTAGTTCACGTTTTTATTTTTGATAAAGACCTCTCCTGTTTTTTGCCACTGTGTATATAAAAACCTGTATATAAAAACCTACAGTAGAGTAACTTGCTAGCTTGCAAGCAGTTTAAAAGCACACCCTTCACAGTTTCTAACTTAAGATGTTAGGAAAAGAAGAGTCAGGAAAGAGTGAATACCTGAGTGTCATTTGAATAAACTAGGGTGTCTGACCCCCTCCAAGAGTGACAGTGACTCTCCTAGTTTAAGAGTAATAGGACTCTTGGAAGTGAAGGTGGAAATGTGGGAAGATAGTTTGTGTTCCCATAAGGTGATATAAAAGTAAAAATTATAGTCCCCAATTTAAAAAGTAAATTTTATGATCCCTACCCACAATGGGTTTTTATTTCACAAATTCAAAAGGTAAACACCTATAGAAGGAAAACATGGGCTTTTTTAAACACCCAGAGAGTGACTAGAATGCCATACTGGTGCTGGGGGAGTGAAACAAGGAGATGAAACCAGCTGCCAGCAAAAATCACTGAGGCATGAACTCATATACTCACTTGGCAAAATCTTTCCTGCATTTACTCTTTTCTTTGTTTGTTTTCCAAGGCTGCTCTGTTTGTTTTTTTTAGTGGGGGTGGGGGTGGGGTGGGTGTGGGCAGAGAATAGAGCTGTGCTGTGTGGCATGTGGGATCTTAGTTCCCTGGGCAGGGATTGAACTCATGTCCTCTGCAGTGGAAGCAGAGTCTTAACTACTGGAGTGTTGGAGAATTACTCCAAGGCTTCTCTTGATGTTTATTTCAACCAAAACATAAATTAGCTAGTGTGGATGCTAGGGGTTGAAGTAGAGGTAAAGGTCAAAAGTATTCACCTTACTAATGTGATCTGTCTCACCCAGGTATTCTCAAAAGGGTTCTGCACACAATCAGTTCATGGAAAATGACTGAGTATCCTGAGGCTTGTGAAAGACAAGACCTCCAATTTGAAAAGGACTCATTACAGATCTGAAGGGTGAGGAGGCTTGGTAGACCAAGGAGCAGGGTCTTTCTTTGGGAGTGGGGGTGGTAGTAATAATAACTAAGAGTCAGGCAAATAGGAGGTGGTGGGATGGAGGAGGAGATCTGAGATCTCCAGGTGGTTGTAAGTCAGCCATATCCCAGTTATATACTAAGTGCAGGGTGGTCAAGAGTTTTCATAATACACAACATAGGTAAAGTTGCATAAGTTTAACAGTGTGGACCATTTTTAATCTCCTCTTCATATCCTAAAATATAGTATTTAGGAGAAGATGGAATTCTTTTCCTTCTGGGTGTTCATAAGCCCTATAGGTACACCTCTGAGGTTTTTGTGTGTGTGGTTTTTCTTTTTTTTTTTTTTTTAAGAATTGCAATTTTGGTGTTTTTGGATTCACTGGGTCTTAGTTGCTGCTCACTGGGCTTTCTCTAGTTGCGGTGAGCAGGGGCTACTCTTTGCTGCGGTAAACAGGCTTCTTATTGAGGTAGCTTCTCTTGTTGCAGAGCACAGGCTCTAGGGGCACAGGCTTCAGTAGTTGCAGCGCACAGGCTTGGTTGCTCCATGGCATGTGGAATCTCCCCAGGCCAGGACTCAAACTCACATCCCCTGCATTGGCAGGAGAATTCTTATTAACTGTACCACTAGGAAAGTCCAATAGCAACAATTGATTGATTATCTCTGTCTCTCTCTCTATATATATATCTGTATCTATAGGCCTTCCCAGGTGGCACAGTGGTAAAAGAACCCGACTGCCAATGCAGAAGACACAAGAGATGCAGGTTCGATTCCTGGGTCAGGAAGATCCCCTGGAGGAAGAAAAGGCAACTCACTCCAGTATTCTTGCTTGGAAAATTCCATGGACAAAAGAGCCTGTTGTCCATGGGGTACCTATAGCTCTATGTTTATATATAATTGAAATAATGACTATAATAGTACAAGAGGAGGGAGGAAGGAGTCAGGACTATTTTGGTATTACAGGTACTTGCACTACTCAGGAACTGGTATGGTATATTTGGGAAAAAAATAAAGGGAGAGCAACAGAAATGGCAAATATTTGCATAAGCATAGTAGACTATCATTCCCCTTAAACTCTTTTAAAAATACTTGATTGAAACTGGAAACCATACCATCACCTGATGGGTTTTCAATGTATGAAGATATAATACATAAGGCACCTACAAGACAAAGGAAAGAGAGTGAAAAGACCTGAAGACTGATAAGGTGGCTAAACATTTCATTTGAAATGGTAAAATATGTATTCTAAGTAGACTCTGAAAAATATATATATGAATATTGTAATCTCTGTAGCTTCAACTAAAAAAAAAACTACCAAGAAACATAGTGATAAAAATCATAAATGAGTCCAAATGGAATACAAAAAATATTCAAATAATCCAAAACAAAGCAGGAAATGGGGACAAAGGAATGAAAAGGGAGGCACAAACAGAAAATGTAATTAAATGGCAGACTAAAATTCAAGCATACCAGTATTTTCTTTAAATATAAATCCATTAAACACATCAATTAAAAGACAGAGCTTATCAGAAGAGACACACAATCTAACTTTATTTTGTCCAAAGACACCCAATATAAATATAACAACATAGGCAAGTTGAAAGCAAACATCTAGATAAAGGTATACCATGTAAACAGTAAATAAAATAAAGCAGTAACAACTGGGGTATCTTAAATCTGATGTCAGATCTCTTGTGGCTATCTCTAGCTTGGTGAACTCTCTTCATTAAGACTTGTGTTGTGCACTAAGGAAAGCATCCCAGTTCAACCATGAGTTACCAAGATGATTTTAATATGTTTGGGGATTGTTTTTAAGGACTTGGGCTTCCCTGGTGGCTCAGACAGTAAAGAATCTGCCTGCGATGCAGGAGATATGAATCTGATACCTGGGTTGGAAAGATCCACTGGAGAAGGGATAGGTTACCACTCCAGTATTCTTGCCTGGAGAATTCCATCAACAGAAGAACCTGGTGGGCTATAGTCCATGGGGCTACAAAGAGTCAGACATGACAGAGAGACTAATAATTTCACTTTAAGAACTGTATGTATAAATGAGAGGTGAATGATCCATCTTTCTCTTGCATTTTACTGATGGCTATTTGCTGTGCAGTTAGCTTACCAAAATACCTTGAAAAGAGTACTAAGACTGCAGATTTCAAGAAAAAAGAGGCTTTTTATCATAATCACATTTTCTTATCACAGAAATGTACTGTGTTTTAATAATTTTCACTTGAGAAAGGATCAGGTCTTATTGCTTAAAAATTTACTTGTTTATAAAAGTTAAATTTTATTTACATCATTTAGATTGTAAAGAGCAATCTTTAATCAGTGATCGAGGGAGTGAAAACATAAGTTAAGCAGGGCTTCAAATTAATTTTTAATACCTTAATATGATGCAAAATTTTTAAAAACTACAAATGGTGAGGACCTAAGAGAAGAAGAAGATATTAAGGACAGGTGGCAAGAATATACAGAATAACTGTACAAAAAAGGTCTTAATGACATGGATAGCCATAATGGTGTGGTCACTCACCTAGAACCAGACATCCTGGAGTGTGAAGTCAAATGGGCCTTAGGGAGCATTACTACGAACAAAGCTAGTGGAGGTGATGGAATTCCAGCTGAGCTATTTCAAATCCTAAAAGTTGATTCTGTTACAGTGCTACACTGAATATTGCAGCAAATTTGGAAAACTCAGCAGTGGCCGCAGGACTGGAAAAGTTCAATTTTCACTCCAATCCTAAAGCAGAGTAGTGCCAAAGAATGTTCAAACTACCAGATGATTGCTCTCATTTCACATGTTAGCAAGGTAAATCAACAGTTAGAACTGAACATGGAATAATGAACTGGTTCAAAATTGAGAAAGGAGTAAGACAAGGCTGTACATTGTCACTGCTTATTTAACTTCTGTGCAGAGTACATCATGCAAAAGGCTGGGCTGGATGAAGCACAAGCTGGAATCAAGATTTCTGGGAGAAACAGTGATAACCTCAGATATGCAAATGATATCACCCTTATGGAAGAAAGCAAAGAGGAACTAAAGAACCTCTTGATGAAGGTGAAAGAAGAGAGAAAAAAGCTGGCTTAAAACTCAACATTCGAAAGACAAATATTATGGCATCTGGTCCCATCACTTCATGGCAAATAGATGGAGAAACAATGGAAACAGTAACAGACTTTATTTTCTTGAGCTCCAAAATCACTGCAGATAGTCACTCCAGCCATGAAATTAAAAGACACTTCCTCCTTGGAAGAAAAGCTATGACAAACCTAGACAGTGTATTCAAAAGCAGAGACATCACTTTGCCAGCAAAGGTCCGTATGGTCAAAGCTATTGTTTTTCCAGTAGCCATGTACGAATGTGAGAGTTGGACCGTAAAGAAGGCTGAGCACTGAAGAACTGATGCTTTTGAACTATGATGCTGGATAAGACTCTTGAGAATCACTTGGATGGCAAGAAGATCAAACCAGTCAGTCCTAAAGAAAATCAACCATGAACATTCATTGGAAGGACTGATGCTGAAGCTGAGTAGTTCAATACTTTAGCCACATGATGCGAAGAGTGGACTCATTGGAAATGACCATGATGCTGGGAAAGATTGAGGGCAGGAGGATAAGGGATTGACAGAGGCTGAGATGTTCAGAAGGCATCACTGGCCTAATGGACATGAGTTCAAGCAAGTTCTGAGAGACGGTAAAGGATGGAGAAGCCTGGCTTGCTGCAGCCTGTGGGGGTGCAAAGAGTTGCACATGAGTGAGTGACTGAACAACAGCAAGAACTATGTGCTATGTGCTCTCTAAGTTGTTGTAAAAACCACTGTGAAATTTTCAAAAATATTTTAAGAATTTTCAATGACATGTGTAAAAACAAAGACCAATCTCTGAAGCTATCTAAGCTTTCTGCATACCAGAGATAATTTAAATTTTTCTTCTTGAATATCTGAAATGTAATACAGAAGATGTTTGCTCCAAAACACTGGTTCAATAAAACACTTCTGTAAAATTCTCTCTCTCATTCTTATTTGTAGATAATCACATCTGTGGATAACTATGTTTATCCCTTATATTTTACTCATATTACCAGCATTGTCTTGAATGCAAATGTCTTGCTTGGGCATGTTGCTAAAATACCTTCAAGCTCACTTCAGAGAACTTCCCACATGGAAAATGAATCTGTTTTCAATGGGATTCTTTCAGTTTCAAACAACAGAAATCAAAATCAGAGTAGTTTAATTACAAGGCCAATATATTGGTTTGCATATGCACATGCTTGCTCAGTTGCTCAGCCATGTCCCACTCTGCAACCCCATGGACTCCTCTGTCCATGGGTTTTCCCAGGCAAGAATACTGGAGTGGGCTGCCATTACCTCCTCCAGGTGATCTTCCTGATCCAGAGATTGAACAAGCATCACCTGCATTAACAGGAAGGCTTTTTACCACTGTGATACCTGGGAAGACCAATATATTGGTTTATTACATTAGAAATTCCATGAGTAGATCTAGTTTCAGATACTTCATAAATCAAGAACTAAACCAGTATTACAGTTTGAAACTGCTCTTTCAAATACTCTGTTTTTATTTTTCCCCTGCCATTTCTCTAACCTGCTTTCCTCTGTAAACTGATGTTGTTCTTTCTCAATACAGATAGACTTTTTCATGGGGACACATTCTCTATTATCTTCATATTATCTCAACTGCAACAGACTGATTTCCATGCTAGTTTTGGTAGATATGTCTGTTAAGTATGGGCCTAGGATACTGAAGTATGAGTTAATGCTTCTATAAAAGTTTACTGATAAAAATCAATCAATAATTAGTTTAATGGAGAAATAAAGAATTCTATTTGAGCCAATATGAGGATTATAACCTGGGAGACAGTTTTTCAGAAGACTTTAAGGACTGTTCCACTTGTTAGAAGTTAAAGGCACAGTCACATACATTTTTGAGATGACACATTGACATCTTATACATAGTTCACCAAAGGTATATAGTCTAAATTTGCATGGAAAATGAGAGCAGCTGGTCACCATGACCACTTACAGAATAAGGAAAAGAAAAATTATGCTTCCCAATTTCAAAACTCACTACAAAACAACAGTAATCAAAGCAGCATTATACTGGCATAAAGATAGACATATGGATCAATGAGAGAATTGAGAAGCCAGAAATAACCTATACATTTAGGGCCAGTTGACTTTTAACAACAGTGTCAAGGTCATTCAGTGAGGAAAGGATAGTCTGTTCAACAAATGATGCTGGGACAAGTAGATACCCATTTGCAAAAGAGTGAAGTTGTACCTCTACCTGATATCATATTCAAAAACTAAAGTGGATTATTGACCTAAACATGAGTCAAAATTATAAAATTTAAAAGAAAACAGGGTAAATATCCATGACCTCACATTGGCAATTCACAAAAAGCACAAGCGACAAAAGAAAAAAATTTGAGCTTCATCAAAATTAAAAACTTTTGTACATCAAAGGACATTATCAAGAAAGTGTAAAGACAACATACAGAATGGGTGAAGATAATTGCAAATCATATATCTGATAATAGTTGTGGGAAAACATTCGCCAGATGTCTTTGTAAAACCATGAGAAAAAATAACAGGAAACAGAAATAAAAAATAACCAGAGTACATGGGCTGATTGGCTGGGGTCAGAGTGACCTATTCTAGCAGATGGAGAGCGAGAAGTGTGGACTTAGGAATGCCGAGTCAGCGCAAGTTAGAAAACTGCTCACATACACACTGTTTCTGTGATGTTCCTGCCAGATCTTTTCTCCCAGCCATATGGTGCCCTTTGTACAGAAAATAACATAGAAGTTCAAAAGAAAAACATTAACTGGGGACATGACTGGGAACATGGAAAACTTATGTTATCTCAAAAAACAGATACTTCCTGGATACCAAGAAGCTCAATAAAAGTGATGCGGCATTGGATGTCGGGATTGTTGATCCTCGAGGTCTTGAGTCCCCCTGTCCCATCTTTCTTTCTATTCTGTCTTTGTGTTTTCTTATGTTCTGTGGCACCCATCTCTTGCCCTATGTTGCTGAGCTGGACTCAGCAAATAGTCTTATTCCCAAAATAAAGAACTATTACAACTCAACTACAAAAAGACAAAAAACTCAACTTTAAAATGAGTGAAAGAATTGAGTAAACATTCTAACAAGATATACAAATGGCTTGCAAGCACAGGGAAAGATGCTCGATCTTATTAGTCATTAAGGAAATGTAAATCAAAACCACAGAGAGGTACCACATCATTCCCACTAGGATGCCTATAATTTAAAAAAAGAAAAAAAGAGAAAATAATGTTGGTGAGGATGTGGGGAAATTGCAAACTTTATACATTATTGGTGGGAAATGTAAAATGGTTCAGTCACTATGGAAAACAGTCTAGCTATTCCTCAAATAGTTGAACATAGAGCTACTGTTTGAAATTCCGCTCTTATATGTATACCCAAAGAATTGAAAATAGAGACTGAAACAAATACTTGCACATTAATGTTCATAGAGGCACTATTCACAATAGCCAAAATATTCAACCCAAATATTCATCTGCAAATAAATGGGTTTTTAAAACTATATATATATATAAAGAGACACAGATGTACAGAACAGACTTTTGGACTCGGTGGGAGAAGGCGAGGGTGGGATGTTTAGAGAGAACAGCATCGAAACATGTATATTATCTAGGGTGAAACATCACCAGCCCAGGCTGGATGCATGAGACAAGTGCTCGGGCCTGGAGCACTGGGAAGACCCAGAGGAATCAGGTGGAGAGGGAGGTGGGAGGGGGGATCGGGATGAGGAATACATGTAAATCCATGGCTGATTCATGTCAATGTATGACAAAACCCACAACAATATTGTAAAGTAATTAGCCTCCGACTAATAAAAATAAATGAAAAAAAAAAAACTATATGAATGCAATGGAATATTTCTTGTTTTTGTAGTTAGATGCTAAGTCATGTTCAACTCTTTTGTGGGCCCATGGAATATTACTTAGTCATAAAAAGGAATGAAGCCCTATCACCTGTTACAATGTGAATGAACCTTGAAAACCTCATGCTAACTGAAAGAAGCAAGACACACGTGTTCACATGTGGGGACTTCCCTGGTGGTCCAGTGACTAAGACTCTGCACTCCCAATGCAAGGGACCTGGGTTTGATCCCTGTTTAGGGAACTAGATCCCACGTACTGCAATTAAGAGTTCCCATGCCACAACTAAGACCCAGTGCACCCAAATAAATAAATAAGTAAATTCATAAAATATTTAAAAAGAGACAACCATAGGTCACATATGGCATGATTCCATTTCTAGGAAATATTCTGAATATGCAAATCCACAGAGACAGAGAGCAGATTGGTGGTTGCCAGTATGTGGGAGGTGGCAGGGAATATAGGGAAACTTCCAATGAATATTCAGGACTGATTTCCTTTAGGATGGACTAGTTGCTGGGAGAAATATCAACAACCTCAGATATGCAGATGATACTACTCTAGTGGCAGACAGTGAAGAGGAACTAAAAGACCCTCTTGATGAGGGTGAAGGAGGAGAGTGAAAAAACTGGTTTAAAACTCAACATTCAAAAAACTAAGATCATGGCATCTGGCCCCATCACTTCATGGCAAACAGAAGAGGAATGTGGAAGCGGTGACAGATTTTTTTTTTTTCCCTTGGGCTCCAAAATCACTGTGGATGCTAACTTCAGCTATGAAATTCAAGGATGCTTGCTCCTTGGAAGGAAAGCTGTGACAAACCTAGACAGTGTATTCAAAAGCAGAGACATCATTTTCCTGACCAAGGTCTGTATAGTCAAAGGTTTCACATCTGTACATGACTACTGGTGAGAGTTGGATCATAAAGAAGGTTGAGCCCAGAACACCTGATGCTTTTGAACTGTGGTACTGGAGAAGACTCTTGAGAGTCCTTTGGACAGCAAGGAGAGCAAATTTGTCAACCCTAAAGGAAATCAACCCCGAAAATTCATTGGAAGGGCTGATGCTGAAACTGAAGCAATTCCAAAACTTGGCCACTTGATGCAAAGAGCCGACTCTTTAGAAAAGACTCTGCAGCTGGGAAAGATTGAAGGCAAAAGGAGAAGCGGGCGACAGAGAATGAGATGGTTGGATGGCATTGCTGACTCAACAGACATGAGTTAGAGCAAACTCTGGGTGATAGTGGAGGACAGGGGAGCCTGGCATGCTACAGTTCATGGATTTGTAAAGAATTGGACATGAATTAGTGACTGAACAATAAAAACAAGATGTATTAAATGCCATTGAATTGCTCACTTTAAAATGGCTAGTTTTATTATGTGATTTCACTTAAATTAAAAAAAATAATATGTGCCATATCCAGGATACACATTTAATTGTTGAGTGTGAGAAACTAAAGAGCTTTCCTCCCTAATATGGCAACTGCCAGTGTTCAAGATAGTAAGTACTCCATTCATCTAAGTATTTAAACTGAATGGCTATGTGTCTAAGATGAACAGACTCTTGCAGAACCTTGGAAAGCAGGTAAATAGAATGTGAAAACCTCTGTTGTTTTAAGTCACTGAGATATTGGGATTGTTTGCCCTGCAACATAACCTAGTCTATCATTATTGATGGAAGTGCTGCTAAGAACTATAAGGTGTTGTGAGGTTCATAAAACAAGGGACATAGTCTGAAGGATTCCTTAGAGAAGTTACATTAAAGTGAGCTCTGAAGGGCCAGTCAAAAAGACAAAGAGAACATTTAAAAAAGAAAAGTGTTATGTGCCAAAGCTCTGAAGTGGACGAGAAGATGGCACATTCATAAATGTGATGCAAAAGTTGAAAGCAAAAGGAAGAATGGAATGTAGGCAGTGAATACAATAAGGTAGAAAGGGGAAGACCAGGCAGTGTCTTGTAAGCCTTGTTAAAACTTTTGGGCTTTATACTAAGAACAATAGAATGTCTAAATGGTTTTAATGAAAATGTTGACCTAAAATAAGTAGACTTCCAGATATTTCTCCAGAAGAATTTTTTTTTTTTTTTTTTCAGAATCAGTAGAGAATTACAATTTGGGGTCAGCAACTATAGTGAGGCTTAGTCGTAAAGAATCTGCCTGCCAATGTAGGAGACAAAGGTTCAATCACTGGGTCAAGAAGATCCCCTGGAGAAGGAAATGGCAACCTACTCCAGTGTTCTTGCCTAGAGAATCCCATGGACAGAGGAGCCTGGGGGCCTATAGTCCGGGGTTGTAAAAGAGTCAGACATGACTTAGCAACTAAACAGCAGTAATAACAAACTATGGTGAACCACATTCAGGTCCCAAATGGCAAGGGAAGGGAAACTCTTTTTATCAGGAGAAAAGGATGTAGGGAGGGCTGTAGTAAACAGAGTCCACAACTTTTCATTGGCTGAGTCCTTGCCAGGAAAGGAGACTTTCCTCCTCCTGTCAGGCTCTGCTATTGTCATAAGCCTGGAAACTCCCCCTTCTGGCATTCTAACTCTATTTAACTGAAGTTTTTGTTGGTTAATTTTACAAAAATTTATGACCAACCTAGAAAACATATTTAAAGCTGAGACATTACTTTGCCAGCAAAGCTCCATCTAGTCAAAGCTACAGTTTTTCCAGTAGTCGTGTATGGATGTGAGAGTTGGACCATAAAGAAAGCTGAGTGTCAAAGAATTGATGCTTTTGAACTGTGGTGTTGAAGAAGATTCTTGAGAGTCCCTTGGTCTTCAGGGAGATCAAACCAGTCCATCCTAAAGGAAATCAGTCCTGAATATTCACTGGAAGGACTGATGCTGAAGCTGAGGCTCCAACACTTTGGCCACCTGATGTGAAGAACTGACTCATTGAAAAAGACCCTGATGCTGGAAAAGACTGAAGTTAGGAGGAGACAGGGAAGACAGAGGGTGAGATGGTTGGATGCTGTCACTGACTCAATGGACAGGAGTTTGAGCAAGCTCCGGAAGTTGGTGATGGACAGGGAAGCCTGGCATGCTGCAGTCCTTGGGGTTGCAAAGAGTCGAACACGACTTGGCAACTGAACTGAATTTTACAAAAATAATAATGATAATAACAGAATACGTGTAAATCTATTGCTGATTCATGTCAATGTATGACAAAACCCACTGAAAATATAAATAAATAAATAAAAATAAAAAAATAATGATAATAACAACTAATACCTCTTGATTACTATTATGTTTCTGTTACCATTCTAAGAATTTTGCAAGTATTGTTATTTAATCTTCTGCAAAAATTTTTGGAACTATTATTATTCTCACCTACTTTATAGATAAAGACAATGAAACAGAGAAGTTAATGTTTTCTGCCTATTTTTTGCTAAATTTGCAAATGATAGAGCCATGATTTAAAACTAGGAAATATAGTTTTAAGGTCTCAACAAGACATTTTATATTTATATTATACTTCAATGCCTCAGACCTGAAAACACCCCTTTTTTCCCAGTAAAATGCAATGATTCCTTTTAGTGAGGAGTCATATTTAGAAACTATAATCTGGTCACTAGGTTTGCTCAATGGTACTGGAGAGTCATTGCTTCTAGGCCACTTCAGAGAACAAAATTCGAACGTGATATCATTTTCAAATCCAGAGTTTATATTGATACTGTCAGTTTAAATTTAACATTAAGATTTTCTACTATTTTATATTTGTTTCTCATTTCTCTTGCACTTTACTCTTAATGTGCTTTCTTATTTGCTGTATCCTATAATACATATAAATAGTTAAGTATAGTTTTCAAAGGTCAATGTCAGAAAGAACAAACAAAGTGGGGCTAATGTTCTTGATTAAAAATGACTAAAAAACCAGAAAACCAAATATAATGGATGAATATTGACTGGATTCTGGGTAGGAGAAACAAACAAAAAAAATCATCAATAAAAAGTTTTGGGTACCCTTGGGGAAAATGGTATTGTAAAATTATAATTAATGTTTGTTGGTGGGGTAACAGATTGTGGTTACCCCACAATCTATAAAGGAGACTCCCCTTCTTCCTAAGAGATGGTTGCTTGAGATATTTAGAGGTGATGTATCCTGGTATGTCCACTTAGTTTCAAATGGTTAGATAAAAAGCATAAATACACATGACAAGAGAAACATATAAAGTAAAAAGAACCATTTCCTTTTAAGAAATCATTTTCTTAAAAAAAAAAAAAAAAAAAAAAAACAGCTGATTCCAGGTCTGAAGCAGGGAAATGCCAAATAAAAACAAATCTGGACTTAAGAAAAGACTTCAATTATAAAGAAAATCTAGTGCAAAGGGGAAAACACCCTGATCTCAGGAATCTGTAAATACTTAAAAATGAAACAGAGAGACTTCCCTGGTGGTCCAGTGGTTAAGAATCTGACTTGCAATACAGGGGATGCAGATTTGATTCCTGGTCAGGGAACTAAGATCCCACATGTCATGGAGCAACTAAGCCCAAGCAGTGAAACTACTGAAACTCACAAGCTCTGGAGCCTCGGCCACAACTAGAGAGAGCACGCATGCCACAACTCTTGAACCCTCATGCCACAGCTAGAGAGGCCATGCACCACAACGAATGATCCCACATGACACACGAAGATCCTGCATACTGCAGCTAAGACCAATGCTGCCTAAGAAATAATAAATAAATCTTTTTAAACCAAACATAAAAAGATTATTCTTTTGTAGGGTAAAGGAAGGGAAGCAGAGATAAGCTGAATTTTTAAGGGAAAGCTGGATAAGCAAGAGGAAAGACCAGTAACATGTGACAGGAAAAGGATCTAGCTGTGGTCAGCTGATTGCCATGAGAAGCTGATAAGAGGGCCACATTCCACTTCTCTTGTACATCCTTGCTCAGGCTTGGGGCAAGGATTCAGGATTCTATAGGGAAAAAAGAAAAAATGAAGTCTTACTAAAGTTTGGTCAAGACAAAGTAAAAGGTAAGAAATGGGCAATTATTAAATATTTCATTGGAAAACTTTCTAAGGTCATTTTTAAATGTCCTAGTTTTAAATGAAGAATCTACCACTTGAAGTTTGTGAAAATGGCACAACAAAAAAAATTACACACAGAGGGCTTCCCTGGTGGCTCAGTGGTAGAGAGTCCGCTTGCCAATGCAAGAGATGTGTGTTCAATTCCTGGTCCAGAAAGATCTCACATGCCACGGAGCAACTAAGCCCTTGCATTACAACTATTGAGCCTGTGCCCTAAAGCCTGGGAACCACAGCTACTGAAGCCTGTGCACCCTAGAGCCCGTGCTCTGCAATAGCAGAGTAGCCTCTGTTTGCCACAACTAGAGAGAAACCCATGCAGCAACAAAGACCCTGCACAGCCAGAAATAAATGAACAAATAATATGACAAAATAAATAAATATTTTTTTTAAAATTACAGGCACAGAGACATTAAAACAAATATGGGTAAAATTAATAGTGAATGAATCTATATGAATACAGTTATTTATTATATTATTTGAATTGTTTTTTTTTTTTTTTTTTTTTTTTTTGCTAATGAAAAGTTGGGAGGAATACATCCAAAGAAATACTTTACAAAAAATTTCAAGGGCTTAGGAACAAATCTAACAAAAGTTATACACCTTTTTTGGGGGAGGGGGTTGATATAAGCTCATATTGAAATGCATTTTTAAAAATCTAAAAAGAGATGTACCATGATTTTGAATAAGAAGGATTAATTGATTTTCTCTAAAATCTTCTAAGATTAACTTATAACTTGACAAACTGGTTCTAAAATTATTATTGAAGAACAAAAAGGGACAACCACAGTAAAATACTCTGCTTTTTTAAAAAATGCAGTATTAGAAACAAAAGACCTATATATAGAAAACTATAAAACACTGATGACAGAAATCAAAGAGGACACAAATAGACGGAGAAATATACAATGTTCATGGATCAGAAAATCAATATAGTGAAAATTAGTATATTAACCAAAGCAATCTATAGATTCAATGCAATCCCTATCAAGCTACCAGTGGTGCTTTTCAGAAGAAATAATTTCACAATTTATATGGAAATACAAAAAACTTCGAATAGCCAAAGCAGTCTTGAGAAAGAAGAATGGAACTGGAGGAATCAACCTGCCTGACTTCAGGCTCTACTACAAAGCCACAGTCATCAAGACAGTATGGTACTGGCACAAAGACAGAAATATAGATCAATGGAACAAAATAGAAAACCCAAAGATAAATCCATGTATCTATGGACACCTTATCTTTGACAAAGGAGGCAAGAATATACAATGGAGAAAAGACAATTTCTTTAACAAGTGGTGCTGGGAAAACTTGTCAACCACTTGCAAAAGAATGAAACTAGAACACTTTCTAACACCATACACAAAAATAAACTCAAAATGGATTAAAGATCTGAACGTAAGACCAGAAACTATTAAACTATAAAACTATAAAACATAGGCAAAACACTCTCTGACATAAACCACAGCAGGATCCTCTATGACCCACCTCCCAGAGTAATGGAAATAAAAGCAAAAATAAACAAATGGGACCTAATTAAACTTAAAATCTTTTGCACAATGAAAGAAACTATAAGCAAGG
This sequence comes from Cervus canadensis, assembly GCF_019320065.1. Taxonomy (NCBI): domain Eukaryota; kingdom Metazoa; phylum Chordata; class Mammalia; order Artiodactyla; family Cervidae; genus Cervus; species Cervus canadensis. Next base: position 40,244,375 of record NC_057406.1, on the reverse strand, counting down.
TGAAAAGACAGCCTTCAGAGTGGGAGAAAATAATAGCAAACAAAGCACCTGACAAAGAACTAATCTCAAAAATACACAAGCAACTCCTGCAGCTCAATTCCAGAAAAATAAATGACCCAAGCAAAAAATGGGCCAAAGAACTAAACAGACATTGCTCCAAAAAGACATACAGCTGGCTAACAAACACATGAAAAGATGCTCAACATCACTTACTATCAGAGAAATGCAAATCAAAACACAATGAGGTACCATCTCATGCCAGTCAGAATGACTGCTATCAAAAAGTCTACAAACAATAAGTGCTGGAGAGGTGTGGAGAAAAGGGAACCCTCTTACACTGTTGGTGGGAGTGCAAACTAGTACAGCCACTACGGAGAACAGTTTGGAGGTTTCTTAAAAAACTGGAAATAGATCTGCCATACAACCCAGCAATCCCACTGCTGGGCATGCACACTGAGGAAGCCAGAATTGAAAGAGACACGTGTACCCCAATGTTCATTGCAGCACTGTTTAAAATAGCTAGGACACAGAAGCAACCTAGATTCCATCAGCAGATGAATGGATAAGAAAGTTGTGGTAGAGGGAGGTGGGGAGGATAAAAAAAAAAATGTTGTGGTACATATACACAATGGAATATTACTCAGCCATTAAAAAGAATGCATTTGAATCAGTTCTAATGAGGTGGACGAAACTGGAGCCTATTATACAGAGTGAAGTAAGTCAGAAAGAAAAGCACCAATACAGTGTACTAACACATATATATGGAATTTAGAAAGATGGTAACAATGACCCTATATGAAGACAGCAAAAGAGACACAGATGTAAAGAACAGTCCTTTGGACTCTGTGGGAGAAGGTGAGGGTGGGATGATTTGAGAGAAGAGCATTGAAACATATATATTATCATACGTGAAACAGATTGCCAGCCCAGGTTCAATGCATGAGACAGAGTGCTCAGGGCTGGTATACTGGGATGATCCTGAGGGATGGGATGGGGAGGGAGGTGGGAGGGGGGTTCAGGATGGGGAACACATGTACAGCTGTGGCTGATTCATGTCAATGTATGGCAAGAACCACTGCAATATTGTAAAGTAATTAGCCTCAAATTAAAATAAATAATTTAGAATAAAAAATAAAATAAAATAATTCAGTATTAGCTATAAGACTGGGGGGGGAAAAATCAATGGAAAAAAATGAGAGCCCAGAAGAAAGTCACTTGCATGTGTAAAACAGCCCTACAGATCAGTGGAGAGAGGATGGCTCCTAGTAAGTGGTACTCAAACAAAAGAGTTCTAAGTAAATTAAAGCCTTAAATGTGAGAGGCAAAATTATAAAACTTTTGGAAGACAAAATAGGAAAATAGTTTAAGACTTCAAAGTAAGCAAATGTTTCTTAATACAACACACACACACACACACACACACACACACACACACAAGGGAAAAGACTGACAAATTGAATCACATTAAAATTAAGAACATCTATTGATGGAAAGACACTATAAGGGAAAGGTAATCATAAACAAAAAAAGACTGCAAATCATATAACTGAAAGACTAATGTACAGAATATGCAAAAAATTTATACAAATAAAAAAGAAAAATTAACACATAGAGAAGTGGGTAAAAGGCTTTTTATAAAATAGAAACCATAAACGTGAAAAAATGCACAACCTCTTAGAAATGAAGGAATGCAAATTAAAAACACAGTGAGATAGCATTTCTTGGGCATTGAACTAGCAAAATAATTTTAATCTGATGTTACCAAGTGTTGGCTTGGCAAAGTTGTGAAATGAGAACTTTCATTGCTAGTGGAAATTGGTACAACCTCTGTGTGAAACAGTTCTGTGTCACAGAGTAAAGTTGAACATGTGCAGAACCTTAAGCCCAGTCATTCTATACCTAGATCAGAACCCCAAGATGTGCACATCAGGAGAAAATACAAGAATACTAATGCAATATCAGGTGTGAGTCCCATCTAAAAAACGCCTTGTGTCAATACACAGTTCAGTTCAGTTGCTCAGTCACGTCCGACTCTTCCTGACCCCATGGACCACAACACACCAGGCCTCCATGTCCATCACCAACTCCCGGAGTTTACTCAAACTCTTCTCCATTGAGTCCGTGATGCCATTCAACCATCTCATCCTCTGTCGACCCCTTCTCCTCCTGCCTTCAGTATTTCCCAAATGAGTCAGCTCTTCGCCTGAGGTGGCCAAAGTATTGGAGTTTCAGCTTCAACATCAGTCTTTCCAATGAACACCCAGGACTGATCTCCTTTATGATGGACTGGTTGGGTCTCCTTGCAGTCCAAGGGACTCTCAAGAATCTTCTCCAACACCGCAGTTCAAAAGCATCAATTCTTCAGCACTCAGCTTTCTTTATAGTCCAACTCTCACATCCATACATGACTACTGGAAAAACCATAGCCTGGAAGAGACGGACCTTTGTTGGCAAAGTAATGTCTACTTTTTAACACACTGTTTAGGTTGGTCATAATTTTCCTTCCAATGAGTAACCGTCTTTTAATTTCATGGCTACTGTCACCATCTGCAGTGATTTTGCAAGCCCAAAAAAATAAAGGTTGCCACTGTTTCCACTGTTTCCCCAACTATTCGCCAGATGCCATGATCTTAGTTTTCCAAATGTTGAGTTTTAAGCCAACTTTTTCACTTTCCTCTTTCACTTTCATCAAGAGGCTCTTTAGTTCTGCTTCACTTTCTACCATAAGGATGGTGTCATTTGCATATCTGAGGCTATTGATATTTCTCTTGGCAATCTTGATTCCAGCTTGTGCTTCCTCCAGCTCAACGTTTCTCATGATGTACTCTGCATATAAGTTAAATAAGCAGGGTGATAATATACAGCCTTGACATACTCCTTTTCCTATTTGGAACCAGCCTGTTGTTCCACGTCCAGTTCTAGCTGTTGCTTCCTCACCTGCATACAGGTTTCTCAAGAGGCAGGTCAGGTGGTCTGGTATGCCCATCTCTTTCAGAATTTTCCACAGTTTATTGTGATCCACACAGTCAAAGGTTTTGGCATAGTCAATAAAGAAGAAGTAGATGTTCCTCTGGAATTCTTGCTTTTCCGATGATCCAGCAGATGTTGGCAATTTGATCTCTGGTTCCTCTGCCTTTTCTAAAACCAGCTTGAACATCTGGAAGTTCATGGTTCATGTATTGCTGAAGCCTGGCTTGAAGAATTTTGAGCATTACTTTACTGGCGTGTGTGATGAGTGCAATTATGTGGTTTAAGCATTCTTTGGCATTGCCTTTCTTAGGGATTGGAATGAAAACTGACATTTTCCAGTCCTGTGGCCACTGCTGAGTTTTCCAAATTTGCTGGCATATTGAGTGCAGCACTTTCACAGCATCATCTTTTAGAATTTGAAGTAGCTCCACTGGAATTTCATCATCTCCACTAGTTTTGTTCATAGTGATAGTTTCTAAGGCCCACTTGACTTTGCATTTCAGGATGTCTGGCTCTAGGTGAGTGATCACACCATCGTGATTATCTAGGTAGTGAAGATCTTTTTTGTACAGTTCTGTGTATTCTTGTCACCTCTTCTTAATATCTTCTGCTTCTGTTAGGTCCACACCATTTCTATCCTTTATTGAGCCCATCTTTGCATGAAATGTTTCCTTGGTATCTCTAATTTTCTTGAAGCGATCTCTAGTCTTTCCCGTTCTATTATTTTCCTCTATTTCTTTGCACTAATCACTGAGGAAAGATTTCTTACCTCTCCTTGCTATTCTTTGGACTTTGCATTCAAATGGATATATCTTCCCTTTTCTCCTTTGGTTTTTGCTTCTCTTCATTTCACAGCTATTTGTAAGCCCTCTTCAGACAGCCATTTGCTGTTTTTGTGTTTCTTTTTCTTGGGGATACCCTACATCCAAGGTCAGTAGCAGTGGCTGTGAGGAGATATCCCATGTCCAAGGTAAGAGAAACGCCAGTAAGACGATCAGCACTGAGAGAGAGCATCAGAGGGCAGACAGACTGAAACCACAATCACAGAAAACTAACCAATCTAATCATATGGACCACAGTCTTGTCTAACTCAGAGAAACTAAGCCATGCCATGTAGGGCCATCCAACTCAGATGGGTCCTGGTGGAGAGTTCTGACAAAATGTGGTCCACTGGAGAAGGGAATGGCAAACCACTTCAGTATTCCTGCCTTGAGAACCCCAAGAACCGTATCAAAAGGCAAAAAGATAGGACACTGAAAGATGAACTCCCCAGGTCGGTAGGTGCCCAATATGCTACTGTAGATCAGCGGAAAAATAACTCCTGAAAGAATGAAGAGATGGAGCCAAAGCAAAAACAACACCCAGTTGTGAATGGGACTGGTGACAGAAGCAAGGTCCGATGCTGTAAAGAGCAATATTGCATAGGAAACCTGGAATGTTAGGTCCCTGAATCAAGGCAAATTGGAAGTGGTCATACAATAGATGGTGAGAGTGAATGTCAACATTTTAGGAATCAGAGAACTAAAATGGACTGGAATGGGTGAATTTAACTTAGATGACTATTATATCTACTACTGTGGGCAAGAAACCCTTAGAAGAAATGGAGTAGCCATCATAGTCAACAAAAGAGTCTGAAATGAAGTATTTGGATGCAGTCTCATAAATGACAGAATCATCTCTGTTCATTTCCAAGGCAATCCATTCAATATCACAGTAATCCAAATCTATGCCCCAACCAGTAATGCTGAAGAAGCTGTAGTTGAATGGTTCTGCGAAGACCTACAAGACATTCTAAACGAACACCCAAAAAATATGTCCTTTTCATTATAGGGGACTGAAATGCAAAAGTAGGAAGTCAAGAAACACCTGGAGTAATAGGCAATTTGGCCTTAGAGTATAGAATGAAGCAGGGCAAAGGCTAATAGAGTTTTGCCAAGAGAATGCACTGGTCATAGCAAACACCCTCTTCCAACAACACAAGAGAAAACTCTACACACGGACATCACGAGATGGCCAACACCGAAATCAGATGGATTATATTCTTTGCAGCCAAAGATGGAGAAGCTCTATACAGTCAGCAAAAACAAGACTGGGAGCTGACTGTGGCTCAGTTCATGAACTCCTTATTGCCAAATTCAGACTTAAATTGAAGAAAGTAGGGAAAACCACTAAACCATTCAGGTATGACCTAATTCAAATCCCTATGATTATACAGTGGAAGTGAGAAATAGATTTAAGGGACTAGATCTGATAGACAGAGTGCCTGATAAACTATGGACAGAGGTTCATGACATTGTACAGGAGACAGGGATCAAGACCATCCCCAAGAAAAAGAAGTGTAATACACAGTAGAACTGTTAAATTGTGGTATATTCATCAGTGGAATAAAGGAGAAAAACCTGAATGGACTACAGATACTCATACCATGGATAAATGGATAAATCTCAGAAACATTGTTACATAAAAGACACAGATATGTGGTGTGACTCAATTTACTTTATGCTTAAACACAGACAAAAGGAAACAACATATTGTTTAGAAATATATATGTAGTATAAAGAAACAAAAAATAAGATAACACAAAATTCAAGAAAGGTGTGCAATCTGAATGAAGCACAGAAGGGGCTTTTAAATAGGACAGCAGTGTGTTCAATTTGCTTGGGAATGTCTTGTTGGACACATCTTGTTACTGTTTCTTGTCCATTTGACATATCTTTTAACTCTCAAAAGCTTTCCAGTTAAAAAAAAAAAAAATTCTGTGGTCATTCTTCCTTAAGGGTACTGGTAATGTTTTGGTTCTTAAGCAGAATTACAGATGTATAAGTGCTTTAAAATTTTTTAATGAATTTATTTTTTTAAATTAAGGACAATTGCTTAACAGAATTGTGTTGGTTTCTGCCAAACATCAACATAAATCAGCCATAGTTATACATATGTCTCTTCCCTCTTGAATCTCCCTCCCAGCTTCCTCCCCATCCCACCACTCCAGGTTGTTACAGAGTCCCAGTTTGAGCTCTCTGAGCCATACAGCAAATTCCCATTGGCTATCCATTTTACATATGGTAATATAAGTGTCCATGTTACTTTCTCCATACATCCCACCCTCTCCTGCCTCCTCTCCCCCATCCCTGTGTCCATAAGTCTGTTCTCCATGTCTGTCTCCATTGCTGCACTGTAAATAATTTCATCAGTACCGTCTTTCTAGATTCCATATATACGCGTTAGTATAAGATGTTTGTTTTTCTCTTTTTGACTTACTTCATTCTGTGTAATAGGTTCTAGGTTTATCCACCTCATTAAAACTGACTCAAATGCACTCCTTTTTATGGCTGAGTAATATTCCATTGTATATATGTACCAGAACTTTTTTTTTTTAATTTTTTTAACTTGCTTTTTTTATTGAAGGATAATTGCTTTAGAGAATTTTGTTGTTTTCTGTCAAACCTCAACATGAATTGGCCATAGGTCTACATATATTCCCTCCATTTTGAACCTCCCTTCCATCTCCCTCCCATCCCACCCCTCTAGGTTAATACAGAGCCCCTGTTTGAGTTTCCTGAGCCATACAGCAAATTCCTGTTGGCTATATATTTTACATATGCTAATGTAAGTTTCTATGTTACTCTTTCCATACATCTCACCTCTCATCCCCTCTCCCCTTGTCCATAAGTCTATTCTCTACGTCTGTTTCTGCATTGCTGCCCTGTAAATAAATTCTTCAGTACCATTTTTCTAAATTCCGTATATGTGCGTTAGAATACAATATTTATCTTTCTCTTTCTGACTCACTTCACTTTGTATAATAGGTTCTAGGTTCATCCACCTCATAAGAACTGACTCAAATGTGTTCCTTTTTATGGCTAAGTAATATTCCATTGTGTGTATGTACAACTTCTTTATCCATTTATATGTCAGTGGACATCTGGGTTGCTTCCATGCTCTAGCTGTTGTAAATAGTGCTGCAATGAACATAGGGTACGTGTGTCTTTTTCAATTTTGGTTTCCTCAGTGTAAATGCCTAGTAGTTGGATTGCTGGGTCATATGTTGGTTTTATTTCTAGTTTTTTAAGGAATCTCCATACTATCTTCCATAGTGGCTGTATCAATTTACATTTCCACCAACAGTGCAAGAAGGTTTCCTTTTCTCCACACCCTCTGCAGCATTTATGGTTTGAAGACTCTGATGATGGCCATCACATTCTGACTGGTGTGAGGTGGTATCTCATTATAGTTTTAATTTGCATTTCTCTAATAATGAGCAATGTTGAGCACCTTTTCATATGCTTGTATTTAGTTTTCTATATATGTTATATTCAGTTTTGTGTGAATGATAGTTCACAAAAAAAAATAAAAATAAAAAACAGAAGGAGAGAGATTGCATGTCAAAATAAAGTAGAATTGCCAGGAAGCATAAAGACGATTGTGCTTCCCAAGTGGCACTGTGGTAAAGAATCTGCCTGCCAGTGCAGGAGATGCCACAGACTCAGGTTCAGTCCCTAGGTTGGGAAGATCCCCTGGAGAAGGAAATGGCAACCCACTCCAGTACTCTTGCCTGGAAAATTCCATGGACAGAGGAGCCTATAGTTCATGGGATTGCAAAGAATCGGACGTGACTGAGCACACACACACACACAAAGTTCACTAGGGTGTGCAGTCAGATTTAGAGTTTATGAACCAATACACCTGTTTTTATTTTCTCCACCAGGACTTAGGTAAACGATACTCAGGTATAAGAAAGAGAAAGAAGAGGGCTGGAGCCAGTAACATGCAAAGAGGACAAAGGGAAGAGGAGTTAGATACTTGGAAGATACCATAGTAGTGATTAATCAGGGCATCTAACCTGGATAGAGGTCAGTATAGTCAGAGGTAGTCTCATGAATAAGGAAGAAATATAGAATATTAGTGTCAGTAGAGTCTAACTCTAGAGAAGGCAATGGCAACCCAGTCCAGTACTCTTGCCTGGAAAATCCCATGGACGGAGGAGCCTGGTAGGCTGCAGTCCATGGGGTCGCTAGGAGTCGGACACAACTGAGTGACTTCACTTTCACTTTTTACTTTCATGCATTGGAGAAGGAAATGGCAACCCACTCCAGTGTTCTTGCCTGGAGAATCCCAGGGACAGAGGAGCCTGGTAGGCTGCCGTCGGTCGCACAGGGCCGGACACTGACTTAGCAGCAGTAGCAGCAGAGTCTAACTCCCAATGAACTGAAAAATAATTGTGTGAAAATATTTATGCAGTGAATATTTATCTTTTTTAATATGGGCTAAGCACTGTGGCAGACACGGAGTAATCAATGTTGAGTCAAAATATACATAGTTCACCCTCCTATGGATTTTGCATTCTAGTAGGGGACCTAACAGTAATCGAATGGTCACCCAAATAAACAGGAAATTGCAACTGAATCAAGGAATAAGATAAAAAGGACTGAGAAGAAGATATTTAAGGAATAGGGCATCTGACAATCAAAGAAAGCTCAGAAGGCTTCCTTGAGGAAGTGACAACTGATTTACCACTAAAGGGTGAATAGGCATTTACAAAATGAAATAATGGGGCTTTGGTGGTTCAGATGGTAAAGAATCTGCCTGCAATGTAGGAGATGTGGGTTCAAATGAACTGTAATTCAAATGGACTGCAGATGCAAGCTATTATATTAATGTATAGAATGGATAAAAAACAAGGTCCTTTTGTATAGCACAGAGAACTATATTCTGTATTCTTTGATGAACTGTAATGGAAAAGAACATTTTTAAAATGTATACGTATATGTGTGTGTGTGTGTGTGTGTGTGTGTGTGTGTGTGCATTTGAATGTTTGCTGTAAGCAGAAATTAACAAAGCATTATAAATCAACTTTAAAAAAATGATTATAACCTGTCATTTAGTCAAATGAGTCTTTCTAACAAATTAAAAAGAAGAGACATTATTTTGCTGACAAAGTTCTGTCTAGTCAAAGTTATGGTTTTTCCAGTAGTCATGTATAGATGTGAGAGTTGGACCATAAAGAAGGCTGAGTGCTGAAGAATTGATGCTTTTGAACTGTGGTGTTGGAGAAGACTCTTGAGAATTCCTTGGACAGCAAGGAGATCAAGCCAGTTAATCCTAAAGGAAATCAACCCTGAATATTCATTGGAGGGACTGATGCTGAAGCTGAAGCTCCAATACTTTGGCCACCTGAAGTGAAGAGTGGACTTATTGGAAAAGACCCTGATGCTGGGAAATATTGAAAGCAGGAGGAGAAGGGGATGACAGAGGGTGAGATGGTTGGATGGCATCATCGACTCAATGGACTTGAGTTTGAGCAAGCTCCAGGAGATGGTGAAGGACAGGGAAGCCTGGCATGCTGCAGTCCATGGGGTCACAAAGAATTGGACATGATTGAGTGACTGAACAACAACAAAACTCCAAACTAGTGTGTTCTTGAAACCTTCAAAGGACAAGCATTTCTCAAAGGTTATTTTTAGAGATGTAGCAATTAACTTTCTAAGTCTCAGTAGTTTTACAAGACTCTCTTCAAAAGTTGTGCTTCCAAGCACAGATTTATAATAACAAGAAATATAACATGATCTAAATAATTATAAGTATTCACATCATCTCCATATTGCACAGAAAAAAAAACTGGTTTTTTTTTGTGAATATCTAACAATGTTATTAAAAAAAGAACTCAGATATTTTGAACGAGTTTACTTGACAGAAATAGATCTCTTCCCCTGTGCTATAGGGGAAAGGAGTGTGTTCTTTTATTCTTTTGGAGACTTCTTTTGTTAGCTAGAAAGGCTTGCATTAATAAAGTTAAACTCTAGATCTTCATTAGCTGGCATTATAAGCAAAACAAAGACCTGTGAAGATCAATTTTATAAGTGCAGTGAAGAATGAATAATATCTTATAATTACAGTGAAGTGAGAAGCGTATAGCATTACTTTTCCACACTGTGTGATCACTGTGGATGCTTTACTGTCTGAACTACTAGGGAAGCCCAAAGTACTTAGCTGAGTGATTACTATTCATTTATTTAACTACTTTTTTTTTTTTTAAACTGGAGTCCTTTAATTTTTTAAATTGAGCTTCCCAGGTGGCTCAGACAGTAAAGAGTCTGCCTGCAATGTGGGAGACCTGGGGTTCCATCCCTGGGTCAGGAAGATCCCCTGGAGAAGGAAATGGCAACCCACTCCAGTACTCTTGACTGGAGAATTTCATGGACAGTACAGTCCATGGGTCAAAAAGAGTCAGACATGACTGAGCAACTAATACTTTAATTTTTAGTAGTGTGCTGGGAAGACATAAAAAAAACAGATTGTATCCTGGGCCTATCAGAGATTACAGTCTAGTCTAGAGCAGATGTCAGCAAACTCTTTTTGTAAAGATCCAGAATGTAAATATTTGAGGAGTTATATAAGCAATACTTAAATGATTGTTTGCTGCTGTGTTCCAGTAAAACTTTATTTACAAAATAAGTTGTGGGCTAGACTTGGCCCATGGAGTGGCACTAAGTGGTAAAGAAAGTGCCTGCTAATGCAGGAGACCTAAGAGATGTAGGTTCAATCCCTGGGTCTGGAAGATCCCCTGGAGAAGGGCATGGCAATCCATTCCAGGATTCTTGCCTTGAGAATCCCATGGACAGAGGAGCCTGGTGGGCTACAGACCATAGGGTCGCACAGAGTCCGACATGACTGAAGTGAATTAGCAGGCACGCAGTCTAGAGGAATTAGACCAACAATTAAATTACAAATTTTCTTAAGCCTTCTAAAGAAAAAATATAAGCATTAGGAGATTATATAATGATGACCCCAACTTGTCTAGAATATCAGGGATAATAGGGTTGAAGAAGTTATATTTACACTAAGACCTGACAAATTGGTAGCTGTTAACTAAACGAAAGATGGCAGGGAACCTTCTAGGCAGAACAAACAAGATATGCTAAGGTGCTGAAAAAGAAAGTTGCATGGCATTTTTTAAGAGCTCAAATAAAGCCAGTGTGACTAGAGGATGAAACAGAAAATGAAAAGTGCTAAAGTCTTTAAAATAAATGTTTATTAATTTCTTATCACATGTAAGGCATTGTTCTAGCTAAAAAGAATACACTGGTGAAAAGTCTAACAAGTTCCCTTCCCTGAAGGGGCTGATGTGTGGGGCTGAGGTGGGTGTTAAAGTGAAAGATGCTCAGTCATGTCTGACTCTTTGCAACCCCCTAGGCTGTAACTCTCCAGGCCAGAATACTGGAGTGGGTAGCTGTTCCCTTCTCCCAGGCATCTTCCCAATGGAGGGATCAAACTCAGGTCTCCCGCATTGCAGGCAGATTCTTTATCAGCTGACCCACCAGGAAAGCCCAAGGTAGGTGTTGGAGATAGATAATAAACTCCTAAGTAGTGAGTTACACATTTAATATGCAATTGTATATGTATATAAAAAAGCAAAATGGCTGTCTCAGAAGGACTTACAAATAGCTGTGAAACGAAGAGAAGTGAAAAGCAAAGGAGAAAAGGAAAGACATGCCCATTTGAATGCAGAGTTCCAAAGAAAAGCAAGGAGAGATAAGAAAGCCTTCCTCAGATATCAAGTACAAAGAAATAGAGGAAAACAATAGAATGGGAAAGACTAGAGATCTCTTCAAGAAAATTAGAGATACCAAGGGAACATTTCATGCAAAGATGGGCTCCATAAAGGACAGAAATGGTATGGACCTAACAGAAGCAGAAGATATTAAGAAGAGGTGGCAAGAATACACAGAAGAACTGTACAGGAAAGATCTTCATGACCCAGATAATCACAGTGGTGTGATCACTCACCTAGAGCCAGACATCCTGGAATGTGAAGTCAAGTGGGCCTTTGGAAGCATCACTACGAACAAAGCTAGTGGAGGTGATGGAATTCCAGTTGAGCTATTTCAAATTCTAAAAGATGATGCTGTGAACGTGCTGCATTCAATATGCCAGCAAATTTGGAAAACTCAGCAGTGGCCACAGGACTGGAAAATGTCAGTTTTCATTCCAATTCCAAAGAAAGGCAATGCCAAAGAATGCTCAAACTACCTCACAATTGCACTCATCTCACATGCTAGTAAAGAAATGCTCAAAATTCTCCAAGCCAGGCTTCAGCAGTATGTGAACCGTGAACTTCCAGATGTTCAAGCTCGTTTTAGAAAAGGCAGAGGAACCAGAGATCAAATTGCCAACATGCACTGGATCATCAAAAAAGCAAGAGAATTCCAGAAAAACATCTATTTCAGTTTTATTGACTATGCCGAAGCCTTTGACTGTGTGGATCACAATAAACTGCGGAATATTCTGAAAGAGTTGGGAATACCAGACCACCTGACCTGCCTCTTGAGAAACCTGTATGCAGGTCAGGAAGCAAGAGTTAGAACTGGACATGGAACAACAGACTGGTTCCAAATAGGAAAAGGAGTACATCAAGGCTGTATATTGTCACCCTGCTTATTTAATTTATATGCAGAGTACATCATGAGAAATGCTGAGGTGGAGGAAGCACAAGGTGGAATCAAGATTGCTGGGAGAAATATCAATAACCTCAGATATGCAGATGACACCACCCTTATGGCAGAAAGCGAAGAAGAACTAAAGAGCCTCTTGATGAAAGTGAAAGAGAAGAGTGAAAAAGTTGTCTTAAAGCTCAACATTCAGAAAACTAAGATTATGGCATCTAGGCCCATCATTTCATGGCAAATAGATGGGGAAACAGTGGAAACAGTGGCAGCTTTTATTTTGGGGGGCTTCCAAAATCACTGCAGATGGTGACTGTAGCCATGAAATTAAAAGACAGTTACTCCTTGGAAGAAAAGTTATGGTCAACCTAGACAGCATGTTAAAAAACAGAGACATTACTTTGCCAACAAAGATCCATCTAGTCAAGGCTATGGTTTATCCAGTGGTCATGTATGGATCTGAGAGTTGGACTATAAAGAAAGCTGAGCACCAAAGAATTGATACTTTTGAACAGTGGTGTTGGAGAAGACTCTTGAGAGTCCCTTGGACTGCAAGAAGATCCAACCAGTCCATCCTAAAGGAGATCAGTCCTGAGTGTTCATTGGAAGGACTGATGTTGAAGCTGAAACTCCAGTACTTTGGCCACCTGATGGGAAGAGCTGACTCATTTGCAAAGACCCTGACACTGGGAAAGAGTGAGGGCAGGAGGAGAAGGGGACGACAGAGGATGAGATGTTTGGATGGCATCACCGACTCAATGGACATGAGTTTGAGTAAACTCTGGGACTCTGGGAGGCCTGGCGTGCTGCGGTTCATGGGGTTGCAAAGAGTCAGACATGAGTGAGCAACTGAATTTAACCTACCTATTAAATATGTATCTCTCTACTTAGGAGTTTGTTTATTGTCTATCTCCAACACCCACCTCAGCCCCACACATCAGCCCTATGGGCTTCCCTCATAGCTCAGTTGGTAAAGGATCCACCTGCAATGCAGTAGACCCCAGTTCACTTCCTGGGTCGAGAAGATCCACTGGAGAAGGGATAGGCTACCCACACCAGTATTCTTGGGCTTCCCTTGTGGCTCAGCTGGTAAAGCATCCACCTGCAATGTGAGAGGCCTCGGTTTGATCCCTGGGTTGGAAAGATCCCCTGGAGGAGGGAAAGGCTTCAGAATACTCCAGTATTCTGGCCTGAAGAATTCCATGGACTTTATAGTCCATGGGGTTGCAAAAGGTCAGACAGGACTGTGTGACATTCACTTTCTCTTTCACCTGGGTTTCCCTGGTGGCTCAGACGGTAAAGCGTCTGCCTGCAATGCAGGACACCCGGGTTCAATCCCTGGGTCAGGAAGATCCCCTGGAGAAGGAAATGGCAACCCACTCCAGTATTCTTGCCTGGAAAATCCCATGGTCAGAGAAGCCTGATAAGTTACAGTCCATGGGGTCGCAAAGTGTCCGACAAGACTAAGTGACTTCACTTTTGTATGTTGTACATATATGTATGGATGAGTGTAATTACATATTATGGTAAGTGCCAGAAAGAAAATATGTATCTTCTTCTGTTATATAAAGCATATATTAGGGCTTCCCTAGTGGCTCAGACAGTAAAGTATATTTTATTTTTAAAATTAAAAAAATTTATTGGAGTATGGTTGATTCACAATGTTGTGTTAGTTTCAGGTGTACAACAAAGTGAATCAGTTATACCTACACATGTGTGTATGCTCAGTTGTGTCAGACTCTGAGACCTCATGGACTGTAGCCCATCAAGCTTCTCTGTCCATGGAATTCTCCAGGCAAGAATACTGAAACATGATGCCATTTCGTACTCCAGGGGCTCTTCCCAACCCAGGGATTGAATCTGCGTCTCTTGCATCCCCTGCATTGGCAGGTGGATTCTTTACCACTGTACCACCTGGGAAGCCCTATACATATACATATAACCACTTTTTCGAAGATGCTTCCCCATATAGGCCATTACAGAG